>NW_019393104.1:0-8353 GCF_000648675.2 Cimex lectularius
AGAGAGAGAGAGAGAGAGAGAGAGAGTGAGTGAGTGAGAGAGAGAGAGAAAAGAGAGAGTGATGAAGCTGCAGACCTCAAATTCTAAGTATCTGATAAAAGTGAAGTGTACAATAAATAAATATAATGAAATAAAATGAAACTTGCCTTATAAAAGGAAATAGCACATTCATTGTATTGCGTAGGTATGACCTTTGAACTCTGGATACGTTAAAAATGGAAAATCGATAAACTATTCAACTAGTTTAGATTTCCTATTGACCCAGGAATTTTGACATGCCTTGTATTATATTATAGTAGGTAGTTATTTAGTTTTTCTTTTTTCTTTTTAAGGACTAGCAATATAGAAGCCGAAGATCACAATTTGCAGCGGGGAGAACCAAAGATGTTATACAATTGTATTGACAGTTAAGGAAGATGCGACAAAACAGCATAAATTGGATCGATCCAAACGGTCATCGGCTTTTTAAAAAAATGCTCAATGGGAGAAAATTGTATGTGGGAAAGGAAGTGTGCCACTTACTTTCGGCCTGAGGGTCAGCCACCCCTTAGCAGTGATTGTCACAGCTTCCCTCCATTAACTCTCACCCCTGGCCCCAGCCACTATTCTACTCTCATTCTAATTAAATAACGCCTCCTTCACAGTGTTTGATTCATTAAATTTTCGCCGAGATTATTAAAGAGCGAGAGTTACGATATGCGTGACTAAATGGAAATTTATGAATCCCTTGTGACGATGCGTCGTGTCACTCGTCGAAATGGAACTGATGCTTAATCAAGAGTACGGAGGGATTTATAAAAATGATGGATATTGGATTAATAATGAGAACAGTATAACATCCAGATACAGAATTCCTACTGTAGCATCTAATTTAGTGTTAAAAAGGCGATATTTCCGCTTTTTAGAGTTTGTGATGTGTTAAAACTGCAGTTTTGGATAGAACCAGCACTGAAAATTTCGTTAAAAGTTTATTTATACAAGCATTATCAATTTTGAAGGAAATTATCCCATTCTTGGGATCTCGAATATCCTCCTTATTGGCTAGAAGTGTCAATTTAGAATGAATCAGTCTATTGAATTTTTCTTTGGTGATCGTGAGCTAACATGGACTCTCTTGGCCCAGAACCCTACTGCCGCCTAGCACTCTGCCAAAAAAGAGGATACATCTTAAAATGGATCCTTAATTAGTCCAAAACCTGAACAATACCACAGATATGACGCACGCGAAGAGATTCATAGAAGGACCATCCGCCAAACCTACAAAAGAACTGCTGGAAGGCAACCGCAACCGAGTCTGGATTCTGGCTGGACTCCTGACAGGGCACTGCCGCTTAAGAAAGCACATGCACCGGATAGGAGTAGAGACAGAAGAAACATTGTGCAGATACTGCCAGAAAGAGGAGAAGACCGCAGAACACATTTTTTGTTTCTGTAAAGGTCTATGCAGGTGCAGGTTCTGGCAAAGCTGTGAAGACTGGTTAATAAACTGAAGCTGGACATTGAGTTATAAAAAACAGTGGAGCACAAGCATAATAGGCAATTCAGGTGCAGTTAGGCCTTTTGGCCGCCTCTTTTATCCTAATCCTTATCCTTATCCCTATCCCTAACAGAATTAACACTTGGACTGACGGGGCACTTGAAAAACATAGGCATAAACCAACATGGTAGTGCAGATTCTGCAAGAAAGCAGAAGAGGCACCAACGCACCTACTAATACAAATACCATAACCAATACCACTTATCCTCAGCTATGGGAAGTAACGATGTAACCTTAGAACAAATACTACTGAAACCGAGCCTACTAATCAGATTTCTTGATGCATTAGGACTCGTGTGCTAAGGTTACAGAACAGGCAAAAAGCTCTTAAAGGGCCCAATAAGTATATATACTTAATCACACCAAACTTTTGCATCTACGTCTACACCTTAGAAGGAATAAAACATAATTGATGTTTATAATCAGCCCATTAAATCTTTATTTCGATAGTTGACAGAATTATTATTGCTATGTAAACATTGTGCCATGTTCACAGGTTCATTTCTTGCAAAAACAATTCTAACTTTCTTTGCGTAAGGACGACAAAAATCAATCATCGGGACAAACAAATTCGAGCTGGCTATTTTGTATCATATTTTGTAAATAGGCTGGCAATTTTTAGAACAGAAGTGGACTAACTACGCTGAGCGGCAAAAAAAAGTGTCCACCCTTAATATATTTAATTATCTCTTAAACAATCCTCTATTTGAAGATATGATGTTTGTTGATCGACCTGCAGATGATTTATGTGGAGTTTCAATCTTCATGGAGGACATTAGACAGGTGGAGAAAGGAAAAGACTGACTGTTGTGTTCACCAGCTTTCGGCAACTTATAGTGCCATCATCAGGGCGTATTTATTAAAAAAATTAAAAAATATAAAAATAAATAATATACAATTAACAATTAACAAAATAAAAGAATGTACATACTTTCCCAAGAGTGCAGAAAACGATTAACATGGTAAAACTTTGTAAAAACGTCTTGGGTTTAAGGTTATGAAACACATGGCCAGCATATTACATTTAACATGGTGAAAATAGTCATTATATATAAAATTATAAATAATTATTAATATACACTATTCAAATTAACAAAAACAATAATTTATAATAAAATTTAACAGTACCTCGCTAATAAAAATCCATATGATTGTGGTTCAACAATTTTGTTCTGACTAGCAATTTCTTAGATAACATTTATGATCACAGAGTATTTTGACTAGAATTATGTCGCCCTCTCGCTCTCTCATTAATAATGTTAATCCTATGTACATATTCTTTATAAATAGGTATAATTCTATAAAGAGCTGTAATGCTTAATATTCCCCGAACAACTATCTATGTCTTCCATCACTACCAAGATACTGGAGGTTACTCAAGAAGACATGGATCAGGTCGCCATCGCGACACATCTGAGAGTGAGGATAGTTTTATAGTTTGGCATGTACTCCTGTAATGTAATTGAGACGTACTGCCAATATGAGGTCAGGGTGCTTAATATTCCCCGAACACCTATCAGAAGGGTCTTCCATCGCTACCAAGATACTGGAGGTTACTCAAGAAGACATGGATCAGGTCGCCATCGCGACACATCTGAGACTGAGGATAGTTTTATAGTTTGGCATGTACTCCTGTAATTTAATTGAGACGTACTGCCAATATGAGGTCACGGTGCTTAATATTCTTCGAAAAACTATCAGAAGGGTCTTCCATAGCTACCAAGATACTGGAGGTTACTCAAGAAGACATGGATCAGGTCGCCATCGCGACACATCTCAGAGTGAGGATAGTTTTATAGTTTGGAATGTACACCTGTACTGTAATCGACATTCAGACGTACTGCCAATATGAGGTCAGGGTCTTAATATTCCCAGAACATCAGATAAGAAGATCGCTACGGCTAATGGTATCAAGTAACGACTTCAACAAGAGTCAGTTTACGTACTGTAAGCTAATACTTTCAAAGAAAGCCTGCCAACAGGTCAAGAACTTCTAATACGGCACAGAACAGCTCTGCTTAGTTTTGCAAGAAATCATAATCAGTCTTAGCAAGATTGAAGTAAAATCCTATTTGCGGATGAGTCAAGATTTTGTTTGAGGTCTTCTGACAGCCGAGGGAGGGTTTGGACAAGAACAGGAGAACGATATATCCCCGCAACATATTAACTCCGGAGAAGCTACGAAGGTGGTTGGCATTTCTATGGAAGGCCACACAAACCTGATCTACATCGAGACACATTAAAAATGTTTTATCAGAAAAAATTATTCCTTAGAACTTTAGATGTACTATCAGCGAATTTTTTTTAAAACGACGAGTTGACCACCATCTTATCCGATTTAATACTATCCCGTATTCACTATTTTTCGTGGTCCGCTTGACCAATTAATGTCATTTAATTAATTAAGGTTTTTATGTTGAGATAAAAAAGTCAGTGTCACGAGCAGGATTCGAACCAACGACCTTCGCCTTGATACGCCGCTACACTACCACTTGAGATTTTTCACGATAGCTCAAGTGGTAGAGTAGCGGCGTATCAAGCCGAAGGTCGTGGGTTCGAATCCCGCTCGTGACATTGACTTTTTTATGTCAAGATAAAAACCTTAATTAACTATCCCGTACATTTTCTAATTCAAGTGCAAATATACTGATATATAATAACTTTTAAATACATGTATAACAAAGACAAAATGGGCAGAAAAGGCAGCAAAAGCATTACCTTAAATTACTTGAATTAGCTAAAACTTTTTTCTTGGCTCCAAGGGCCCATTGGAATGTTTGATTGAATAGGTGTATAATATTTTTTATCTAGTATTATAAAAAAGTGCCTTTATGACTCCACAATTCTATTGTGACCCCATGTTATTTCGCAGTTTTCTCGAGTCAGTTTTTTCTATTCGGAGAGATGTTTATTTATCTGTCTATGAGGTGAAGTTTATAATTCATCATTATGTGATATTAAAATAATATAAAAGATTTAAAAAGGAGAAGAAAAAAATTAATAATGTACTGGACTGGGTGTATTAAAGTTGGAAATGAAGATCGACAGTTGCTGGAAGTAATAACGTGAGCTCCACGTACCCCTGGGCTTCAGCCACCCCCAAAACGGCATTGAAGAACCAATAAAAAAGTGTTGTGGTCTGTCTAGGTCGGTGAGTTAAGGTCGGATGTCTGGGTGTGGGGGTGCGTCGAGGCAATATCAATATGAAGAAGGCATTATCAGAGATCCCATCGGGCTTTATGGGGAAACAGCATGTCCACAGCCCAGGATCCTACCGTTATGTCTCTATGCCTCTCCCACCCCGAACTCCTTTTATGGATTATTACTCTAATGTTACGATCTTTTGGGGAGGTTTTAGGCGCGGGGATTGCCGAAGTGATAAAGCCATCTACCGGCGGGGAGATTTTTTTGAAACTTTTTCTTTTCATATTTTTAAATCGGCGACTCCGGGTTTTTACGAGTCTCCCCGTCGAAACGGCCCTAGTTTTCATAACGCACCTCATATGGAAATGGCATCGTAAGGGCACATTAATTTCGTTTGATAAAGGGGTCCGGTTGTTGGCTTTAATACAAACAATGACTTAGAAGAACGGGCACATTAATATCTGGGAAAACAGGCCGGGGGAAGAAAACACCCTCGGTGGCGGCCCCTCTTAGTTTGCCAGAAGTACATATTAATCTCGTACTAACTAGATCACTGTCAGCCACGCATGGGAGAAGCCCATCCCCTACATCATGACACGAATTTAGTCCTGCTAGAATTCACTAAAAAGGATCTTATAAATGATATCACCACTATCCAGCATTAAACGCCAAAAAATGTTTATATAGCATTTACAAACCTAAAAATTGATATAATTACAAACCATTTTATTAAAGAAATATTATATTAAAAATTTTGAAGTATTTATATTTCTTTAACCTAGTTTAGGCATGAAATTAAAAATTAGTTACAAAAGTGAAAAAACATAAATTGTAGAATTATATTAAAAATTAATTTATTTGCATAAGAGATACAAATAACAGAGAATAAGAAAAGAGAAAAAAAAACAAGTTAACGAAAATAGGTATTTCTTATTGATTATTTGGAGATCGTGAGATGCGGTCCGGTGTGATTAGAAAAACGTTTTCTTTATACAACAGTTTCTTTACCAACGTTTCGATCTTTATTGAGATCATCTTCAGGGCCCGGGATTTATAAATATTGTTTAAATTTTACATATAGGATGTGAAAAAATGAGTTTATACAATGCTAGAAATTTTATACTCAATCAAAGTATTTGTACTCACTCAAAGTATTTGTTTTCTGTATAGATCTTGAGATGGGAAGTGGTGTCCGATTAGATCGACGTCACGATAGTTCAAGTGGTCGAGCAGCTGAGTATTGAGCCGAAGGTTGTGGGTTCGAATCCCGCTCGTGACACTGGCTTTTTATCTCAACCAAAAACCTTAATTAAAGATTAATTAATTGAAAATAATTTATTTAGTCCATCGGACCACGAAACCTCATAGATTTAAATATTACAAATGACATGCTTTATTAAAATTTTAAATTTATTAACATTACTAAAATCATAAAAATTGAATTTAACTTGAAGTGCAGTTTTCAAACTAACAATGAAGGCATGCTTGGCAAAAGTTCATAATTAATTTTAGGCAAGACAATTTTTTATTTTTTAGATAAATGAATAGGATAAACATGAAAATTATAACTATGTGGTTTAACTTTAAATGTATTAATGCATTTGCCAAACACAAAAAGTTTTTTTACATTAAAGACAACAAATTTTTTGAACAATTCTTCAGAACTAAATCTCGGATGCACATTTAGTATAATTTTAATTACAATCCATTATATTTCATGGCCCGATTGCCGAAATAACGCTTTCAACAATTTAATCTTTGTGTAAGGTGTTAGTAGAAATGAATAAGCTAGTGTCACGAGCGGAATTCGAACCCACCACCTTCGGCTAAAAACGCCGCTGCTCTACCACTTGAGCTATCGTGACTTCGATCCACTCCAATTTCCCATCACAACCTACCTTTCGAATTTTCCCTCCTTTTGCCGTTTTTCAATTACAATCTTTTGAGCAACCTTATGTAAGAGATTTTTACTGGTATTGTTGCATAAATAATACTATCACATCATATTGCAGTAATGATTGACACTCACAATTTCCATCATGCGGTCTGGTGTGAAGGGCACTCTCAACAAGACACGCAAGAATGGCACAATTACGCAGAAAATAAACACTTTGAAACCCTGAAGATGATCTCAATAAAGGTCGAAACGTTGGCACGATAAAGAAAATGTTTTTCTGAAACCTACGTCACACCAGACCGCATCTCACGATTTCCGAATAATATTCGAAATAATATTTAATAAATTAATATATTGTGAAATATAGCACAGATGATTTTTCATAGATAAAATAATGTGAAAAAATACTGAAATTCAGTGTTGCCATGAGTGATAGAACATGCTTACATTTACAATGTTTTTATATCAGTGAAAGACAGCAAATCATAACTCAATTACCAGAATCATAATTTTTTAACCTCGTTGAATTTAATTTTTTTGCGAGTTTTTTTCGCAACAGCAGAGGTCATATAAACCCTCAGGGTGCCGGTGTTTTTGAAAAAAGCCCATTTGTAAGTATGTCGGGTTCGAATGCAGGGCCGCTGGATTCGAACCTGGGACCTTTACCTTACAATGATGAGCGTCGTGTCAACGCCTAAAACGTTGCGGCCACCGACGCCCCCATTTATTCATTATTGAATAAAAATAGTAGAAAAATAACTTGAGTGATATCTAATTAATTAAGATTGTTTTTAAAGAAAGGTTCCATTAATTAAAAATTAAACCACCCTTGCAACCCTTTCACAACGAAATGTCATGCCTTTTGATATTAGATACAATACTAAGTGATAACTTTTTTTTGACTCTCCGTGAAAATTGCATTATGAACGAAGATAAAAATGATTTTAGCCTGGGTAGAAAACTTAACAGGATTAGTGGAGTAACGATGTTTGGGGCTGTGGGGGATCGATCAGTGTGATGAAATAGATGATGCTCCCATATTAAAAGGAGAGACTTAATCCGACGGAGGGTGTCAGTTAGCGCCAGTTGTTTAATCCGGCTACCCTTCCTTTAACTATTTAATATGATTGTTGCTAATCGGATTAGTTTCGCGTTTAACGGTGAGGAGAAGAGAGGGGGTGTTTTAAGGAAAATATTATTTCTTTATTATTATGGATTATCCTTTATGATATGTATCCATTATGACTAATTGTTTCAACCTGTTTTACATGGACAGCTTTGCCACTAATTGAAAAATAAACGGTACATGAAAGTTTAAAGTAGCCAATTCTATTTTCATAGTTGGATATATCAATAATTTTAACTGTGTTAACCAAATTTGACGATTGTAAGTGTGAAACCAAGGTGATTATAGGTTATCAGTGAAGCCATCATAATGTTGATGATGATACTGACCAAACACTCGAGCATTACAGACTAACACAAAGGTCAACCAATGATTACCAAGCTGATTGTTTTTTGTGTGAAAGTGCCAACCCATCCAGGTATAGTAAAGTGAGAAATTGAACGTATCAAATTTTATAAATTTTGCAATATTTCGTTATAAAAGGAGACTATTGATAAAATAACGCTAAGGCTAAGCAATGAGGATGATACCTTCGAGGCGATAAACCTATTTCCTAACGTGTGGTGATTAGTGACCGTTAATCGATAATTATTCAGAAATCGTGAGATGCGGTCTGGTTTGATGTAGGTTTCAGAAAAACATTTTCTTT
>NW_019393105.1:0-8340 GCF_000648675.2 Cimex lectularius
GTCAGAGACACCGATTCAACTACTCGCTTCCATCCGCTTACTTACTCATTCGAGGGACTGTAGCGTGATCATCACGTCCTCAACGCTTACATGCTGTCGTCCGGTCGCAACGTCTCCCGTGAGGACCAGGGTTAACTACGTTGGCCATACGCAAGCTTCACGAAAGGTCACAAATAGAAGACAGTCTCTGTCTAAGTTCCCGCCAGGGCCTTCACCACGTACCACCACGAAACCGTTCCCAATGTGACAAGGGCTGGTTTTTGGAAACATTCTCTCACCCGGTGGTACAGATGGCCATACACCCTCCCCCGTCTTTTCAGACAGGATCTAGTGCACTGGCCCTCGTGTGACTCTGCTAAGGCACCCGCCGCCCCTGCCGACCCTCAGGCCGACACAAGACAGCTTGTGATTTAGAGAGGTTGCCACGCCCTCTGGGCTGCACCATTATTTTGTGCCCGGATACCCCCCTTGGAACCAAGGGTTAGGAGGGGTCACAGGATAGAATGAAGGAGTTTGGACTGAGAAAAGGGGCCGTGGATGAGAACACGAGGTGAGCCGTTTCGGGGTCTCGAGTCTCGAACCACATTAAACCACCCACCGTCGCCGTGGTTCCACATAAAGTGGGCCATGACTCCCAGGGTGGGTGAGACGAGATGGCCGTTCAAAAGCCGAACTAGTCGGCCGAATCCCAGCCAGTCGCCTCGGGGGGTGAATCCGAGTCTGAGGAAATTAAATCCCGCAGGTAGGATTGGGATCCTCAATCGCAAACACCCACTCTTCACAATCAGTGCGCTCGTGGTGGGAGACCGGTTCCTCAGGTTTTCGCAGTTTCCGTTCAGGTTTCCTGCCACTCCCCGAAGGCCGAATGTCGCTCACACCTGGGCTTGAGAGACTCTTCCTCAGCGATTCGAACCCCTGAATCGCACATGGAGGCAAGGGGGAGGTATTCAGTCTCCCTCAGAGTCAGAAACGGGAATAGTCGAACAGTCGAGTCCAGATAACGTGGGCTACGCCTTCCGCTGCCTCTCTTGAGACCCAGAGTAATCAGTTAGCCGAACCGGGAGCGGGGCACCCGTCGATGCTACACACCGTCATAGGCTCCCTTTCTATTCCCTTCGGCAATAGCCCTTCATGGGTTCGGAAGCCCAAACGAGCACTCGCAGGCTCCTGTAGGTGCCTGTTACTACTCAAGGGTATTCCTACACCCACTCGGGAGCTTGTAGAGTCTCTCCCACACGAGTTCGGTGACTTGAAGATTGTTAATCGATTCAATATCCTCGTTGGTTGCCCTTTGGTGATCGACCGGGACCCCGGAATTTTGCAAGGCCACCCTTACAGGTGTCCGCTAATTTCCCAGATCCAACCGCCGCCCCCAGAGCCAAGAGACAGTACTCCACCACTAGGCCCCGACCACTTTGGAGAAACAAGGAGATCGGTATAGTACCTCTCCTTTACTTACCGCTCCCGGCGTGCAACCACGACCCTCAGGCCTTCGAAGGAATGCCATTACGGCACTCCTCTACTAACCCAAGGGCCGCAGAACACCCACTCGAGAGCAGCTACTCCTATGCGCAGGCCTCGGCCCGTGCTGAAAGCATTGTCTTTGCGGTTTCCATTTGGTTTTATTCTCCTCCGCAGCCAGGCCAGTAGCGCAGATTTCAGACATGAATGGATGGACCAAGATCCCTTACACACGCTCGAGTTCTCTTGGTAATAAAGGCCAGACGCAGGAATTAACTCCCCTTCTGCGGCATCCCACCGAAATCCACAAGGCTTCTCCAGTCGACTTATCTGCCCTCAGTACCCTTTCTGAGAGCTATTCCTCAGCAATTCGTACCCCAGAACCGCACATGGAGGAAACAGATGAGAGGTCCCATCTCTCCGACAACAGTCCTTGTGTTGTCTCTAGTCGACCACAAGAGAATCTTCCCTCTGCGGAATTCCAAGCGAGATCCTCCAGGGAGCGACCCCGCACACTGACGCTGCCATTTTTCTTTTATCATGTTGTTCACTGCGTGCTTAGCGACAGAGGGCCTGATCCAGATGGTTCGATCCGGAGGGTGGCACGTCGGCTTTCTCCGCCTCGTCCAGGCCGACGTGTCCGAGACAACAACCACCGTTATTTCGAGAGGTCCGCGTATTTCTCTAACAATAGCAGGACAAGAGGGTCCACAGAGAACCAGTCTCGTATAGCCCAGATACTGCTCAAAGAGTTGGTACTTATGAATAAGGCTAAGCCCTCTTCGGTCTCCACCGCCAAATATCCTATTATAAGCCATGAAATATAAAAAACATTATTTTTGTACATCTTAAAATATTATTTAAAGTATAAGACTAGTCGATAAAGTGATTAAAAAAGATTAGAGCAAAATATAGTCGGAGAAGATTTGTTGGACAACTTGATCAAGTGTAAAAAGGGAGAAATTAAACAATTCGAACATAAGAGAAACACATTGCTTATTTTTGGGCTTATTACTGCCGTGTATAGGCAATGGGCCATTTTCTGTTTTAATCCCGAAGATTTTGGCCTGGTAGAGGATCTCAGCGCATTACGACACTAAGTGAAGACAAAAATATTATCACTGCTTTAAAACGGAACTCGTTCCATAATGCCCGCCAGATCCTAAATAAAGAAAGAGATGTTTAAGCCTTTATCAACACAAACGATCCGTAATCGTTTATAGTAAGTTGGCCTCACATCGTATGCCCGTTTGAGACGACCTGCAGCAAAGCCCGCCACCAGCAACTCAGGAGAATATGGTGCAGCGAGCGCCTAGAAGAGAATACCAATTGGCATGCTCTTATGTATACTGATGAGTCGTGTTTCTGTCTGTATAGAGATAGCAGGGGCCAGAGAGTGTACCAAGGATGAGTGCAATGCTCTAGTTCGTTCTCCCATCAGTGCAGTTTAGAGGAGGCGATGAAATGATCTGGGATGGGTTCCTTCTCTCTTCCTTCGACCTATCCCAACCCTTGGTTACAAGGAGGTATCCAGGTGCAAAATAATAGTGCAGCCTTGAGGGCGTGGCAAAGTCTCTAAAGCACAAGCTGGATTCGTGTCGGCTTCCGGGACGGCAGGGGGCGGCGGGTGCTTTATCGGGGGCCCCCGAGGGTTAGGGTAACAGATCCTATCTGCATAGACGGGGGAGGGTGCATAACCATCTGCACTACGGAGTAGCAGAAATGTTCGAAAGTCCAGCCCCTGCTACATTGGGAATGGATTCATAGTGGCTTAGTGGCGAGGCTCCTGTTGAGAACTTAGAGAAGAGGCAGTTTCTAGGCTTCTATCTGTGACCTTCGCCCAAACACTTGCGTATTGCCATCGTTATAAACCCGGCCTCACGGGATACGAAGGATCAGACGATCGAAGCGAATAGCGTCGAGGACGGTGAGACTACACCTACGGAGTCCTTCGAATACGTGAAAAGTGGCGGATGGGAATGGATAGTGGTCAGTGGTGCCTAAACAAATGGCGTCCTTTACCGAAGGCAGTCTCCTCTAGGGGGTGGTTAGATTCCACTTTAAACAAAACCGCGGTCCGAGCCGATTCGGAAGTTTAATACTCTGGGAGATAGAGTGGCCTTTTCTATCTAGGGAGTGCGCGGGAGATCGGGCGGATATATTTCGGCCTTGGTAGCCCTTTACACGCGGCATACGGTCTGATGCTAATGCAGACCCAACCACTCGGAATGGGCAAACGGGGAGTGAGGTTCGTCTTGGCCCCTCAGGGCTGGGACAGCTTCTACACCAACGCTGCGGCTGTAACACCATTCTGTCGTATGCGGAGGTACGTCATCTCCCATGTTGAGAATCAAAACGTCTTGTAAGGCTATGGACCAGGTACGGACGTTAAAGATGCTCATTGTCCTTTTAAGGACGACCGAGTATTTGGGTACCTTCCTTTCCCTATTTTCTCCAGAACTCAATCACATTGAGCACGTAGGACGCGTTTCAGAAAAGTCTTTTCGATCAACATCCGCAGCCAGTTGACCTGCAGCAACGGAGTGCAGCGTTGCAACATCTATGGAGTGCAATTACTTATGAAAATTAGTGACAATCTCATTAACGGTATCTCTAAATCCGGAGAGGATTTAGCTAACACAAGTCATTATACACGGTATTAATTGTTTTAAAAGGTATTGAGTCCAATAAACCGAATTATGAAATTAATTATTTTGAGATTTTTCAAAATTTCTTAATTACATTTTCCTTCTGTAAAAAACATAATCATTTCTAATAAATTTTAATGAGATTGATAATAAAAATAAAATAAAAATGCTAGGGAAAGTAAATACTACAAAATTGGCCATATCCCTATTCATTTTTATATTGACGCGGTGAGATAACATATTTTAGTATGGATTGAGAAAACGTTTCAAAACGAAATTTTAGAAAATGCATAGGCATTGTATGAAAAATTGGCCGTAGAACTGTCGCCTCTGTCGTCCGCGAGAATATCAAGCATACTTTTAAATTAGCCTTTGAATCGGTTGATAAAGGTAAAGGAAAGTAATAAAAGTAAAGGAAAAAATTTAATTATTTTATTAGGTTTATACAATTTAATGGATGGTAGACAGTATCTTTATAGTAGAAAATACTAGACAGTAAAGAAAAGCTAAAAAGTAACTGACACGAACGGAATGTCCGGATTTAGAGAGATTCTTTTGAAATTCTGAAAACATAAATCGATTTGTATTGATCATTTCCAAACTGCACCATCCCGTGGGGTATTTTGGCGGTATTTTTCGATCAAAAGCCCATCGTTGAAGACGGGTACACGTTCATGAACTCTCAGACTTAATCACGAAATCTCTTAATTAAACCAAAATTGACAAAAATAATGTGACATATTAAAAACAGGATATTCGAAAATAAGTAGGAAGTGTTGAAATTTATATATTTGACAGAAAATATTGGTCCTTTTTTTGCAAATTTAAACCTCAATGCTTTTGTAATTATCAACTCTTGCTTTGAGTTTCACCCAAATTCCGCCAATAGGTCTTATGGTGACAGCTAGAGTCCGGTCGGATTTGAAAGGCAGCTGGTTTTTTCGGCTAGGCAGAATATCGTAACCGAGTACCAGCCGGGAGATCAAAAGTTTCAGTTCGCTCTCGGCAAACCTCATGCCTAAGGACGAAGAAGAAGAAAAGATTTTTGATCAATAGATGAAATTAATAAAATGGCATACCAATGCATGTCCTAGGTCCTTTCCCGAACGGCATGAACACCTCGGGCGTCTTCCCTGCGGCGAACCTCTCCGGCTTGAAGGAATGCGGATCCTCGAAGTACCGCGGGTCGTAGTGTAGTGACCGGACCGGAAAAACGATTTCCATCCCAACGGGCACAGAAAAATCGCCGATATTGTACGGCTTGGTGCAGACCCTCTTTATGACTCCCAGAACGGGATACATCCTGGTCGTTTCTGCAATATTTTATCAGTATTGAGGAGATTTGTAGTTTAAAACTAAATTACCTTGAATGACATTGGACAAATAAGGTATAGAGTTGATGGTTTCGTAGCTGAGGCCGTCCTTCCGTTCTTCAACCGCATTTTTTATTTCGCTCCTGAGCTTCTTCTGGATTTCTGGGTTCCTTGAGAGTTCGAAGAGCGTCAAGGCTCCCGTCAGTGCTGTCGGGTCGTGTCCAGCGAAAAAGAACGTGAACGTGTGGCCAATCATTTCGTCCATAGAAATATCTGGTAAAGACAATATTTTCCAATATAAAAATGCCGTAAGCAATCCCCCTTTAATTACTATAGCATATGCCGAAAGACTTAATTATCTATTTACCTTCATAACCTTTGATCTCTCCATTTTGACATTTGATTAAAAAATCAAATAAATCGTTGGAAACGATGTTCTGTTCTTTTCTCAGTCTGACGACCCTTTCGACGAGTTCAGAAAATAGCGCGTATATCCCCTTGTTGAGTGTGGTGAGCCCGAGAGCCTTGTGTATCTCCGGGTGAAGGGTGTAAAGGAAGGACTTGAGCAAGCTCGACGTGTCCGGATACGAGAACATGTGTGTCGCTTTGAGGAAAACAGACTGGTCCTTCACGTCGATCCCGATGAAAGTTTTCGTGATCACGTTCATCGTCAGGTCGGTCAGCATCGGGTCCATGTCGATGTCCAGATCATCCTTCGCGCATTGGTCAAACTTGGGAACAAAGCTATCAATGATCGGCTCCGACATGGCATGGATGGATTTTAGACGTTTAGGAGTAAAAAGCTGCGTCAGCACGGATCTCCGCTTCTTCCATTCCTCAGACTGCATTAAAAAAATCGAATTTACCACAACGTCCGTGTCTTTTTTAATGTCGAGGAAGAGCGGACGGTCGCAGAAATATTCGAAATCTTTGATCGTTATGGTTTTGATCAAATCCGGATCTCTTTTTTCTCTTTCTTTTACTAACACTCTCTCATTTGGAGTATAGCTGGATCAGAGACGAACGATTTCGAACAAAACCTTAATTGTTGGGCGCGACGCTTAGATGAAATAATTACTTTACATTTAGTAGCATTTAGTGTTCGTTCGTGTTGAGAGATAGAGGGGGAGAGAGAGAGAGAGAGAGAGAGAGAGAGAGAGAGAGAGAGAGAGAGAGAGAGAGAGAGAGAGAGAGAGAGAGAGGGATAAATATAGAGAGAAAGAGAGAAAAAACGAGTATCTACACTACATGCAGATACATCTGTACATGGATATGTCTTATGATGGCTATTTAAACACACTCGCAAATTATCAGGGAACGCTTATTTATTAATTTGAGGATAGTTTTTATTTGGAAGCTCATTACAACTGACAAGGGGAGAGTTTTGTCAACAGCGATGGAGAGGCACGTACTTGTTCAAACCGTACACACTGACACAAGCAACATTGAAACTTGTTTTTATTTAGATTATACTTACAGCATTGGAATCAGTACGGCTAGTTACCGATAACAAAGGACGGTGGATACTGAAATACGAAATATATTCGCGCGTTTTAACGCTTAGCGTCACATGCGTGATAAGAATCAATCGCGTCGCGTCACAGGCGTCAATCGCGTCGCGTCACAGGCGTCAATCGCGTCGCGTCACATGCGTCAAAAGCGTCAATCGCGTCGCGTCATAAGAATCAATCGCGTCGCGTCATAAGCGTCAATCGCGTCGCGTCACATGCGTCAAAAGCGTCAATCGCGTCGCGTCATAAGCGTCCATCGCGTCGTGTCACAGGTGTCAATCGCGTCGCGTCATAAGCGTCAATCGCGTCGCGTCACATGCGTCAAAAGCGTCGCGTCACATGCGTCAATCGCGTCGCGTCATAAACGTCAATTGCGTCGCGTCACAGACGTCAATCGCGTCGCGTCATAAGCGTCAATCGCGTAGCGTCACAGACGTCAATCGCGTCTCGTCACAGACGTCAATCGCGTCGCGTCATAAGCGTCAATCGCGTCGCGTCACAGGCTCAATCGTGTCGCGTCATAAGCGTCAATCGCGTCGCGTCACAGGCGTCAATCGCGTCGCGTCATAAGCGTCCATCGCGTCGCGTCACATGCGTCAAAAGCGTCAATCGCGTCGCGTCACAGACATCAAAAGCGTCGCGTCACATGCGTCAAAAGCGGTTAAGCCCTTATTTTGACTTTAAAAACACCTGCCCACCAATTCGTTCTCGCGTAACCTTGGTAAGCACGCGTCGTGGTAACATTTTCCGTGTTAAACTTTCGGACTGACCCCCAGCCATAAGACATATCCATGTCAAAATTCCCAATTCCCCTAAAAAGCGGAACAAGGGATCCTGAAACTCGCTACCGTGTACGAGAACCATTCTTAACTGCACGCTCTCTGTATATGGGAAACATCGAACAACCTTTCTCTTCATAAGAAGCACTTGCGCGGGCTTTCGTCCAAAAGCAGGTGCCCGTGTGTCAACCGCGTATGGCTATGTCGTTCCCGATTACTCATCGTCAACAAGACAAGAGGATCTTTAACGTCCGCACCTAGCCTGTTCGGCCTTATCGGACGTTTTGATTCTCAAGATGAGAGCTGACGCACTTCCGCATACGACGGAATGGTGTAACCGACGAAGCATTGGTGTAGTGGTATCCCGGCCTCTAAGGGCTGGTAACCACGCTCTCCGCTTGTCCACTCCAAATGGTCGGGCCCGCATTTTGCGTCGGGTCGTACGCCGCACGCGAGGGGCTAATAGGCCCATCCCCCCCTCGCGTACTCCCTAGATAGAGAAGGCCACTCTATCTCTCTGAGGATAGAGGCTCCCCCAGCTTAGAAACTTCCGGGAAAGCCCCGGCAGCGGTTTTAGTTTAAAGTGGAATTGCTACCCACCCCCTAGATGAGCACTGTCTACGGTAAA
>NW_019393106.1:0-16741 GCF_000648675.2 Cimex lectularius
TCAATAAAAGATCGAAACGTTGGCACGATAAAGAAAATGTTTTTCTGAAACCTACATCACACCCGACCGCATCTCACGATATCTGAATAACAATCTTATTATATTTCAAATTCCTGATGAAGAAGAAAGTTTTTTTTTTTTCTAATTTTGTTGCAGATATTTCTTAGGGCTTAGTCTTAGGGGGGGGGGGGTGTTTTTCGCCATGCTCAACAACAGGAAAGTTAGGAGGACCTCTGATCGTCCTGGTTCTCAAATTCTCGCTGATGTTGAATGTCAGACATTTCGCCATTTTCAGTACCTGTTGTGCGTTATTTTTGTTGGTCCTTTGTGAAAGAAAGCGAAAATTTTAACTTGGTCAACAATGACTGTTCATGTATAATTTCCAGAAGAAACATATTTGTTTCATAATAGGAGAGTTTATAAAGATGAGAAACAGGTGCATTACCAACAAAATTTCGCAACAATTGTTTACCATTATCATCATCAATCAATCACCAAATCATTTTTACGTGTAATTATGTAATATCTGATAAATAGTTTTATAAACAAAATTTGATTTGAAAAATAATGATCTTACAACAAAAGTTTTTAACTATTTTGACATCAAAATTACGAAAGTTACGAATATTAATACATATTCGACATGTAATGATTTATTAATTGTAGCTACGGTTCAATTACCCTAAATAAATCACATTTGTGGGTAGATTTGTAACTATAACTTGGGCTTGTAAGAGTCTATTTCCATCTCGCCATATTCTTTCCAATTTTTTACAAATCGTTGATCGCATCTTTCTACCAGTTGTGTATGCAAACAAAGCCCAACAAAGCCAATAGAGGAAAAAGGAAATCAACAAATCATAAATATATATTTCCGTAAAGCGCTATAACACGAGTATCTTATCCACCCACACGGTAGAAAAACACGCCATAACTATTCGTGGACATTCCTGGAGAGAAGAGGGAGCGGCGTTCAGAGGAAGGAGTATGTCTGCAATTAACTATCACGGTTTTAGATCTCCTACGCTTCCCTAACGTCAGGCCGATTATTCAAAACAGCTTCCAGCTCGAAAAGCATTTTAAACGAATATTCGGAAACATCAATGTTGTACGCCTTTTTATTCCAGTTCACAATTCGTTTTCTCTCATTTAAAGAAGTGATAAGCTTATAAATAATAAATACAACGATGAACTTTATGGGTAAGGTTAAAGTACGTAACATGTACTCCTACGATATGAAAACTGAATGCTATTTAAAGAGCAATAGTAACATGTATTGCACACCTAGTATTCGTATGTTTGTAATAAAATGCCTTAACGACATTTCATGGCACGCTTGGCAACATCAATTCCAAAACTCCAACAGGTAGCTGTAAACCTAGTGAATTATGTTGAACCGACACACGGTTGGGGTCTGTCTTTACTCGCGGGTTTTTTGTTGCCAACTCGCAGACAAAACCCCATCATCTACTAGTGAATTATGCCTTAGATATTAAGGTCCAACGTCCTAATTGATAATCTAAATAGAGTAGAAAAAAGTAAGTAAAATAATTCCTGCCGTACTCTTCTGTATTATTGTTATCATCAAAACTGTCTAACAACCCGGGTGTGTGTGTGTGTTTGGGTGGGTGAGGGGGCGCGTGCGTGCGATAGAGAGTACGCGCGCGCGCGTATATGTGAGAGAGAGCCAAATCTTAATTAATCAATGCAATGGATACAATGTAAATGGATGAAAAGGCAAGAATTCACCCTTCAATCTGCAACCGCGTAAGCCAGCACAACAGTTCGGTCCTGCGGGATTGCATAAGGCTGACGCCGGTTTTTTTATTTCATCTTTAATAAACAGGATCTCTAGGTACTGCATCGATCATGAACTGCTCATATTTGATTTTACGTAAAAAAAAAGATTTTTGCTTATAAATAAATGAGGTTAGTAATTTATCACCTAAATTATTTCAAAAAGGCCTTAATAGAGTAAGCCTAGCTGTTGTGAGTGCTCCATTGAAAAATATACCGTTATTATATTTATACTTAAATTAAAGAAATAAGTATTACGACTAACTTCATGGTTTTGTCACAACGTATTATCTGCTTCATAAGAATATTTTGAAGATTCTTTTCAATCTGTAACGTGAATAATTAAGCCTTCATTAACAAACAACACACAAGTTTGAAAATAGTAGCCACATTACTTTTTAAATTTCTTGCAATATTTCTTTAGAAGAGTGGCTGAAGGCTTATGGATAATTAATGACATTTCACTCAATCTCATCATGATTCGTTGTTAACAATCATTACTGTAAAACATCCCACCAGAAACTAATTCGTTTTTACATAATTATGAGAGAAAGAGAGGGGGTTGCGCGCGTGCGTGTGTACGTGAGAGAGAGAGAGAGAGAGAGAGAGAGAGAGAGAGAACCAAAACTTAATTAATCAGTGATATGGAAGCGATGTAAATGGATAAAAAGGCAAGAATTCATCCTTCAATCTATAACCGCGTAAGCCAGCACAACTGTTCGGTTCTGCGGGTTTGCATAAGGCTGACGCCGGCTTTTTTATTTTATCTTTAGCAAACAGGACCTCTAGCTACTGCATCGATCATGAACTGTTCATATTTGATTTTACGTTAAAAACATAGGCGAAAACATCACTTTTTTAAAATTTCTTGCAATACCCCTTTACAAGAGTGGCTGAAGGCTTTTACATAATTCATGACATTTCACTGAATCTCATCATGATTCATTGTTAACAATCATTACTGTAAAACATCCCACCAGTAACTAATTCGTTTTTACATAATTATGAGAGAAAGAGAGGGGGTTGCGCGCGTGCGTGTGTACTTGTGTGTGAGAGAGAGAGAGAGAGAGAACCAAAACTTAATTAATCAGTGCAATGGAAGCGATGTAAATGGATAAAAAGGCAAGAACTCATCTTTCAATCTGCAACTGCGTAAGCCAGCACAACAGTTCGGTCCTGCGGGGTTGCATAAGCGTAAAGCCGGCTTTTTTTAATTTTATCTTTAGTAAACAGGACATCAAGCTACTGCAACGATCATGAACTGTTCCTATTTTATTTTATGTTAAAAATAATACGCGAAAACATTACTTTTTTTAAATTTCTTGCAATTCTCCTATAGAAAAGTGGCTGAAGGCTTTTAAATAATTAATAACATTTCACTCAATCTCATCATGATTCGTTGTCATGAACTGCTCCTATTTGATTTTGCGTTAAAACGTAATGTTCTGCTAGTAAATAACTGTGTGGTCAGTAATTTTAGAAATAGTAGCCGAAAACATTTATTTATTTATTTCGGTTTTTTTAATTTCTTGCAATACTCCTTTAGAAGAGTGGCTGATGGCTTAAAAATCATATGAAAAATGTAGAATAGGTTTGGGAAAAGGCAACCTTTCCTAATTTTGTCATGTCTTAACCCTACCTATCGTCATGGGGGTACGTGGCAGTGGCTCACTAATACAACAAAGTAGTGTTTGAACAAGAAAAACGAATTATAAAGGGATGGACTCACCTTATTTTGTTCGTTGAGTGGCGGCGTCGAATTTCCGTTGACTGTCGGAGCCCTCGCGCTCGGGTTGAGGTTCGGAGAAGGGCCTGTTCTGACGACAACACCACCTCCGCTTGTACGCCGGGTGCTGTGAAAATAAAAAAAAATAAAATCAGAAGACATAAAAAATACTAGTTTCATAAAATTTACAACGTGGCCACGTGCGCTTAGAAAAGCCATAAATTTCGGTATATTGCGTGTTGGGGCACGTCGAACATTTCGCGGATTGGAAAAACTAAAGTTGAATGAGTATACACCCTAAACAAACCTTAAAAAATAAATACAGAGAAGCACACAAGAAAAAAACATGTGCAATGACAATCACACAAACAGTTTAAGTTACAAATCACGAATAAACAAATCAACAGATTTACGTAAACCGAAAACAAAGCACATAAAAATTACACATAAGGAATCAGAAGGAAACCTACAAGCCCAACTAACAATATAGATTTATACACACATTATAAATGTGTATACACTCAATTTTTCTTCTTCTTTTTTTATTTTATTTTTATTTTACGAGAGTTCGCAACAGCGGAGTTATATCAACCCTCGGGGTGCCTGTGCTTTTGAAAAAATCCCATTTGTCTAATGCAGGGCCGCTGGATTCGAACCCGAGACATTTACTTTACTGTGATGAACACCGTGTCAACGCCTAAACCGTTGCGGCCACCGACGCCCGTGCACACATTTATTTAGACATCGCAATAAAACACTTATATACACACCATCCGAAAATATATCTATTTATATAAACTTAACTTATATACACACTAAGACCGTCGTACATGAAGAACTAGTTCATATACAGTCAGACAAACAAACCAAACCCAGAATATGTAAAATGCCCTTCGGACTTGTATATATTCTCCGCATATGGAAAAATATTGGATCAAAGTGTAGCAAACTTATCCTTAAAGACTGGGACCCACCTAGCAACAATGCTCCGCTTTGTCCCCGCACTTGGGTCCCTCGGGACTGGTCACGCGTATAAATTTTAATTTGAGTTTGCAAAATTTCATGTTAGTAAATAAGAAAAGGCGTAAACCTAAACGGCAATTGCGAACAAATTTATTTTCCGGTGGAATTCAAGTTGTTTTGAAACTCCTGTTAAAATTGAAATGATATGATATGGGTTTCAGGAATTTCGTAAGAATGAGATCTGTTAATTTTGAAGTCATTCTGGGCATGGACGGAGAAATATTTCAAAAACAACACCACGTCTCGGGAAACCATGACGGGCGTCCTAGAAGCCTTCATAGTTGTCTAAGTCTTTTGTTAAGTTGTTTCTTAAGTCTTGTATGGTAAGTTCACATCAGTCTGCTGTCTAGATGTAGTCTTAAGAACTGACTCGAGTGGAAGTTGGTGTCCTTGTTGAGGTACAGTAGAATGGATGTTCAGCAGGAATAAATAATTCTCAGAAATTTTTTATTTTCGTTGCTAATTTCTTATATTATGTCTTTCTATCTTTGTCTTTTAGGTAAGAAAGCAAAAATTTGGGGATATGTCCTGCAGCGAAATTATGTTTCTTAAGTTCTTTGGTCTGCGGTTATTTAGTTAGTGGATGGTGGCAAGCAGTGAACAATTTTTAGGCAAATACCTGACTAAGGCAGCTATGGTTTATTTTTGTTGAACATTTCTGGCTCTACGATTTCCTTTAGTCCTTCACATAACAAGTTGATGATTACATAGCGTCTTGATCTCGACTAATGCAGCCTAGTCTGGAAGTTGTGGATAATACCAAGCAGGATGACACTGAAAAGCGTAAAGCCTTAATGGATTCAAACATTTAGAAATTCTAGTCAATATTCATTGACAGACAGCTGATGTGTCATCTTACAACTGGATTTCGCAGGATACGGAAGTTGAATTGTAGTTTATCGCTGCTTTCATTAGACAGGTTTTATTAATTTAGTGGATGGCAAAGAGTCAATTACTTTTAAGCAAATTGTTAATATAATGTATTTTTTATGACGGTTTGCTTCATAAAACTATGCACTTATTTAAAAATAGGGGTAAGTACTAAGACGAAATTCGGTGGAAATGTAGCAGTCTTGCCTTTTCCTCTTTGTACCTTAACTTCGCGCCATATAATCGCCTTCTGTGAAAGCATTCTTTTTAGATGAAAGAGAATTTTTTATTCCCAAATAAGTGTATATCCGTCAAATTCAAACAAAGGCTAAAATATACATAAGACGTGCTTTTGTAAATTAAAAAAAATCAAATTACTCAAACAAAAACATACCTGGACCTTCAACAACCAGACCAATTGGGCATAGTAAGAAAAGGAGACAAAAATCCACATAACTAACAGACAAAATGTAACTGTAAATAGAGAAGAATTCAGTTTTCTTTTTTTTTATTCTGACAATAAATGTAAATCAACAGGAAGAATGGAAAAAAACCGGTTTAATTGAGAAAGGGTTCCGTTTTAAGGGTTACCGTTTAGACCTTACTTATCTGTATTCAAGAAACTTAAATTGGTTGTAATCCATGAAATCTGAAAGTAATTAAATTAATTTAAAGATTGATAAAAATGTTAAATTAGTATAATTAAGAGCAAAACATAGTAGGAATTGTTTGTTGTTTGACAACTCATTGTTTTTTAGAGGATTGAGTAAATATAAAAATTAGGTCAGTCGTTTTGTAAAAACAGTCAAACAAAACTGCTGGATGTGCTGTTAATATTTTTCTGAATTTCTCAACAGTCCCATTTTTTCGAGAAAGTTTAATTTAAAAAAATAAAAAAGAGTTTAGACATTTTTACAAAAATCATTTGGTAAAAGCTGGATGTCCCGGGTCAGGGAATGATTGTCGGCAAACGGGAATGTGGCTGGATTGGCAATCAGGAGCTTGATTCCAGGCATGACTTACGACTTTTAAGTCGATAAGGGACGCGAAACAAGTTGCGATACGCATTACAGAAGATGACTTTGCCGCCGCCGCCGGAGGGGAAAAAATGTACGCCCAACGGTACTCTTTATGGAAGTTGAAATAAGAAAGGGCCTTAATCGATTCCAGATAAATAACAAAGAGGGCAAAAACCAGATCTCTTAAAGTCAATTTATTTCCAGTCGTGAAAGTGAATGTTAGGAGTTTCAATGTCGAACCGGGGAAACTAGGGAGGAAAGTGATTATATTCTCTTTTTTAACATTCGTTGGACTAAATGCCTTTGAAAACAGATTGATTCAAAATATAGATAAACCCCACGGGAAAAAAATGTATTTTACAATACATCCGAAAATTGGGTTACTACCAGCATTTTTTCTTTTGAAATCAACTATCCAATAACGATAAAGGTGTGAATTTATTGTTTAAAGCCGACAGATTTCATGAATAATTTTTGTAGCTGTTAAAAAGTCGGACGACCCAGATCAACATATTTTACCTCTTAAACCAGTTTTCTCCATACGAAGATCCTGTCAATCTGCTCGTTGTTTTCATTAATTGAACTGCAACTTTCTTCCAATTCTGGAGAGAACTAGTATTAATAAAAATAATATATTGCTTATTGCTGTAAAAATGATCTGATCACATAATATGTACTTCAATAATATAATAAATAATAATGAATAAATCTTTTGAAATTGGACCAACCAGAATGGCTAGATTCCTAATTGAGTAGATTCAGCAAGCGTCTATTTTTCATCAGTGAAAGTTATGTATACATGTAGGTCAAAACATATTCTGATGAATATTACAGGAAAATCACAACAGGCATCTGACGAAAACGGAATTTTCTATTCACACGTTTTAAGTCTTCGAGAAGAAAAGAAACTTTAAATTCCACGCTTTAAAATTAAAGCCGTCGGTAATAAAAACGGATACACAACGGGACAAGTGGGTTATGAGCGATGATATGTAGTAATCAGAGGTTCCCTGGTCTGGTTTATTGCAAAGGGTGATAATCTCACAATCGTAAAGCCTCTCGACCTGAAAAATCCGTGCCACTTCCGGCTTAGTAGTTCCTTTTCTTGGTTTATTAGTCAAAATTGAATCCTTTGTCCTAAAAACATGTTACGCAGTTGTTGGCTAGCTTAATTTCAACTGGAAAGACAGATTAAAATTCTTTACTGGTGATCAGGGTAAAAACCAATTTCTTGTTCTCTATAAATATGTTTTAGACCTAGTACGACCAACACCAAACACCAGATTGAGTATATGTCCCAGGATGATCCGGAACAATCAATCTACATAACAATTTGTCTTATTAATTATATAAGCCCTTGATGACGATTATATGATGAAACTATTAGGTCTGACATACCATCTTTCACTACCGTTTATCTACTACTCTAACTCAGATCAATCATTATGTACTGTAAAACATAAGTATGCTAGGCTTGATCACAATGATTTTTAATTCAATTAATTATTATTTTTACCCAAGGTCTTTGAGAATAAAAGTGTCACGGGCGGGATTCGAACCCACGACCTTCGGATTTAAATCCCCATCGTGACACCTTTTCATCTCAATCAAGTCCTTAGCTAAATGTAATAATTAATTGGAATAATTAATATGGTCAATTATGACCGCTAAACATATATGGATGATTTATAATGTTCAGCTAGCCTAATGAAAAAATTAATGATTAATGATTATTTTGAGATCGTGAGATGCGGTCTAGTGTGACGTAGGTTTGAGAAAAACATTTTCTTTATCGAGCCAACGTTTCGATCTTTATTGAGATCATCTTCAGGGCCTGGGATTTATAAACATAGTTTAAATTTTACAAATACATGTAGGATGTGAAAAAATTGTCAAATTTAAACAATATTTATAAATCCCAGGCCCTAAAGATGATCTCAATAAAAAAAACGTGGGCACGATAATGAAAATGTTTTTTTTAAAAACTACGTCACACCAGACCGCATCTCACAATCTCCAAATTATCATTGGCTAACGGTCACTAAACACCACACATTAATGATAAATAAATTGTATAAAGAATAAATGATTAAGTGGCAGTTAATAAACATCATTACGTTATTTCCTACCACACCTACAATAAAAATATGCTCATAATGAAATAGTTAAGTGAAATAATTAGGAGTAAAAGTTGATGAAAACGTTGAATGTTTCCACTGAAAGCCATTTAATTTGTTAAAGTATATATTTTTAAACTCTCTCTCTCTCTCTCACACACACACACGCGCTCACTCTTCTTACACTTTCACATGCAGTCTTAAATAAACATAGATAAAACAATGAAAGGAATTAACAGTTAACAGCTTAATTATGATCCATGAATGATAAAACATATCCAAAATATACCGCAGCAGATTTAAAATCTATGCCAAAACGTAGAGGATTTTATTTACTGGTAAACTCAATCTCTCCAGTTACAACTAAAAAACTCGTTATATTTTTAAAACTTGTAGCAATTATATTGGCAGCATTCGCCGTATATTTCTGTAACTTTCAATAAAAAAGGTTTTCCTTGTAAATTTTCATTCAAATTGAACCCAGCAAGATTATTGTGTATTCACTCACATAGGAGGTGTGGATGTTTTGGCGAGAGCGATGTGCGTGACAGTCACTTTGCACTTGTGATTGCAGTTAGCTATGCGCTGACATTCCCTTGGCATGTCTCATGCATCAAACGACATGGACGCCTTTCTCAATAAGAGATGGACGGAGTCGAGCCAGAGGACCCTGGTCCGAAGAAAGCCGATGTTCCACTGAAAGCCGTTCTCCCTTCTAGCCCCGTCACCGGTGTTTCTAAATACCATCTCCCACTCTATTTTGCCCTTAAACAACCTTTAAAAAATTCAAAAGGTCATCCCTCCGGGAGCTTTTCACGGATTGTTATGCAGAGAAAATGTTTATCTTGGGAAAAAAACTAACATAAAGAATGTTATGTAAAAAAGGGAGATATTTGACAATTTATGAGCCTGGTTGTCCAAAAAACAAAAGCAGACATGATTATATTACAGCGCAACTTTAATTCTACTTGTAAATAACTAAACACTATCAATACACGGCTTTTTTAATGATCAACTTGAAAATTTTGAGTGAAGTACGAGAATATGGCGTGCTTTCAAGTGTGATCAATGCTGATCGTCTATTCCCTCATCAGCGTTTTTCCGTTAGCTGTCAGCGAGTGGAAGTGCGATTTGTCTGTCGTCAATTTTTGTACCGCTTTGCTGTCAGTTCATTAGTTTAATATTTATTTATCAGATATGTTAATTTAGATCAATACTTGTCAATAGACAATTGTGACTTAAGTCCCTGTTATGACCTAAAATGAATTATGATCGAATAATAAAGATTGTGTTAACGAATTTTCTATTTTCAGCGTTTGTAAAAATAGGCCTTTGTACAGTATATCTGTGACTTCAGAATAGATGATCTCCAGTATTTTTCTCGTGTAGAAATGTGTGGTATTTAGTGACGTTAGTGATTATTTGAAGATGGTGAGATGCGATCTGGTGTGACATAAGTTTTAGAAAAACATTTTCGTTATTGTACCTATAAGGTAAAGAAAATATTTTTCTAAAACTTATGTCACACCAGACCGCATCTAACGATCTTCAAATAATCATTAACTAACTGTCACTAAAACCACACGTTTCTCTACCAGAAGAACGAAGAACATGGGATTCTATGAAAAGATTTCAACTACATATGGACACCAAGCAAAGAGTATTCTGAAGGACATCGCCAACAATGATCAATCTATCAATCAGAGAAATTTTTTTGAAATGCAGACAACACAAGGTATTTCCTACTCACATCAAAAACAACTTTAACTTCACAAATGCCACACTAACACAACCAAACACCAGAATTAACGACATATACAGGGTGAATTGCTACTCGTGCTACAAACTTCTCCAGTAGATTCTTCACCCTAAAATGAACAAAAAAGTTCATATTGTCCATGGTCCGATTCTCAACCATTTCAGAGTAATTTCGCTTTTTATNATAAAAAGCGAAATTACTCTGAAATGGTTGAGAATCGGACCATGGACAATATGAACTTTTTTGTTCATTTTAGGGTGAAGAATCTACTGGAGAAGTTTGTAGCACGAGTAGCAATTCACCCTGTATAAGGCCACAATACATTTCAAAAGAAACATTTTAAACATAGAAATCACTATCAGCATTAAAAACATTAAGGCATTAACATTAAAATTACACCAATTAAACACTGAGTAATGCCGCCAACGTAATACCTACAGACATTTTTAAAAAAATCCACAAACATCAAAAAGAAGCATACAATTTCCACTTTGACCAAATTAAAAACAAACACCACAAAACGCAACAAATTAATCAAGAAACAAACACCTGACAACACAATTGGTTTCTAAACCTAACAAAAACTAACATTCTTCCAGAAATCCAAAACTTGCTATCACTTGGTCCAAACGTCCATTCCTTACAACAAAACAGATTTCCCAACAGCTAAATTAGCTACTGATGTAGACTATGTTAAGGCAGAACTTTTTTCAAGAAGGGTCATTACAAGTTCGAGAGAATGATATCTCAATTAGAGAGAATGATATCAGAACTCTTATGGTTTCAGGATTGCTCCTTCCTTTCTCAAAACGGAAATCGGAGGGAAAAGGTAAATCAGAAATTGCGAAATACTACTGAAACAACACATCTTAACAGAAGTACAATTAATTACCGACTTGATTGGAATCATTATCGATACTCCTCATTTACAAAGTCTGGCATTTCGGCTTCATCACAATTTTATGGATTTTCCTTGTAGCTCAAAATTACGAGTGAGCACTCAGCCTTACGAAGAACATTCGCCTAAAGAGCAAACATTTTTCACGTCCTTCCTGAGATAAATAGACCTATCCGGAATAAATGGATGCTCCGGGAGGTAAAGCTGTATATAAAATTTATATAATGCTTTTAATGTTCCTTAACATAATTCTATACATACTTAATGTTGAAGGCGTGTTCGTTGCTTTATTTTTATCCTGGTGGTATGTAATTACATACCTCTACTCTCTATTAAGTTCGGAAATATTTAATCGATAATAATGCACGGCGCCAGAGACGAGTGTAATTTTCATGTTGGTAAACATTTTATCTGTCTCGATAGAAATGGATCGATGGACTACAATTTGGAGATCAGTGATAATGGATTCTGTATGACACAGCTCATAGTCATGGGGAAAACCGCTCTACAGAGCTTCAATCAATCTATAATCCACAAAAATGAGTTATAATTTCTAAATGACCTTTTAAAGATTTTTTATTTATATTACTTTCTACTCAAGCCTACATACAAAAACCCACTGTACAAACCCATTAATTACTTGATTTTTGATGTAGAAAATCAGTCAGTCATTGACAGTATATACTTATTGACAACTACTACAGTCATTTAAAAGATCTCCATTTCAAGTATTTTTCGATCATGTGTTTTTGTATAAAATGAATCAGTTATGATGAAGCATTGTTCGTACAGACTTTAGTTATCACTGTTTAGTTTTTATATTTGATGCTTTGACTTATACCTAAACTTCATACAGGTGCCATGTGCTTCGATTTTAACAGAAATATTGATCATCGATTCAGAATATAATAACCAACTTTAATACTTTTATTGAGTTTTTCTCCTTGCATAACTCCTTTAGTCGAATATGGGTAAATATGTCAGATTGATTCGTGAGCAAGGCTCACGGCGGATTGTGACTTTGTCTGAACTTTACTTTCCACAGATTGCTACATTTTTCAAATTCTATAAAACTTTTGAAATACTAGTAGAAGCATGCGTAGAAAAAAAGAGGTATTCGTTCAAGTGCCACGGTTTACTACAAAGAGAGCTATCCTTGATTAAATTGTAAAACATCCTCTGATTTCAGAAAAATTTAAGTTTAAGATGTACTTACAATGATGATTAAGTAACAAAAAATGAGTAAAATCACTATAATTCTTGTTTTTTTTTTTTTTTTTTGGGGGGGGGTAAGAATTAAATGACACATTATGATCAGTATTGTAATTGGAAATCATAAAAATTACGCAGACGCAACAAAAAGCGAAAAGCCATTTAAATGATTAAATCCCTAGTTCCAAACCTTTGTACTAGAATGGTTTTTAAAAAAACACATTTTTGAAGTTTTTTTACAACACTATTTTGTGAATTATTTTTCTCGTAGTTCTGATATCTTCGATGTATTATGAAGTTTGTTTTTATTTATGTCTATTTTTATTTTTATTTTATCATATCGTGATACCGAATTTAGTAAACAATGACTGCCTGATAGTATTAAATAACAATATCAACCCACTTACAATTTAAATAAAGAAGAGGTGGATCTAAATGAGTCAGGACTTCAGGATCATCTCACTTTATTTACAATTGTCCGATTTAATCTGCTGGCATGTCAAATCGCTCACTTTTGCGATGCATTGCTCATGCATTTACAAATTGCATTTTTTGGTCGCGGTCCGTTTATTCTCGCTTGCATCGGTCATACTAGTTTGACATTTTTTCCGTCCCCAGTTGTTGCGGCGGTTTATAATGATAAAACTATTCAAAATCTGCAGCCATGCCACTTCGTCTGGCACATAACAGGTGGTTTCGTGTGAAATGTAGTTTGCTATCAACGACATATTAAAATAAAATATATATCATGTACGTCTCTATTAAATCGTCGATTATATTATTATACATTGCTATCCATATCAAGTAAACTATGTAATTTAAACTTCGTTAATATCGGAAACTGATTTCTTACATGAAAAACTTTTTTTGTAAGATAATTTTACGTAATACACTGAATACTCGACGATTAATTAACCGATTTTCATTGTAGTTCATATTAAAATTCGAAAAAAAAGAAAGTAGCTGACAGGTATGACAAGAGTCGAGCAAATTCGAGGTCTTTTCTTTCCCAGAAATAACAAAATTTGATTAAGCACGTATATAACATACTTAGAAATAGTTACTTGGAATCCCAAACAATAAATAACTGAAAATAAATTAAAATAAAAAAAAATCTTATTTTAACGTTATTACAATTGCTTTTTACAAAGTAGTTTTTTTTGTTCAAAGTAAAACATAAAAAAAAAGACTGGCCAATGCCATGAAAAAAAGAATTCAGGAGTCTGTTCGATTAGACTAACACGCAATACATAATTGTTATGCGGGTCCCACTAGCGGCAAGGTGTACGGCGCGGATTAAAAAAAAATATATATTCCGTTATTCGCTACAACCATTATTTTAAGAATTAGTTTATATAATTTTTATTATAAACAAAAATATCATGAACACACAAATCATATGAAGCTACAATTATACTATGTATATAGTTATATTAATAGTGTATGTATACTATTTATATATACTGGCTATGCATGCACACTGAAAGAGTGGTCAATACCGAAAAAAGCAGCCTTTACTACTCGTCCTCATACGTAAAAATATTAGAGATATGGCAATAAAATGTACACATAAGGTTATTTTGTTTCTTAAATAATCTAGTCATCAATAGTAAAAAGAATTTATTCTCGCTAAAATGCTGAAAGCAACAGATAATAATTTTCCGCCTGAGAGGGAACGAATTTAATTAAAGAAAAAGCAAAATTGGAAGGAGACAAACGAGGATGTCGTAAAAGTTGAGGAGAAAATGGGCGAACAATTCCCAACACGCAACCTCTTTTTATTTGGCCACAACAAACAAATAAACGAAGTCGAAATAAATAAATATTTTCTTTCATCACGAACTTTGTAGAAGAACAACGACAAACCTATAAACAAAATATCCTATTGTATAAGGGGAACTACTAATGGTAATAGGCTTTATATTACCAGTGCTACATCAAAAACAAAATTTAATCATTAGTTTTGTGTTCTCTGTACTTTTTTTAAAAACCATTTTAGGCTGATTGCTGAGGTTTCATAATTAGAAAATTGTATTTTAAAAAATTCTCAACGACTGTTAGTTGACAAGGAGTTTGGTAGATTCTCAATTGATGTCGGTTGAAACTATTTTGTCAAATTTATTTTAACTGCTCACAAAAGAAGGTACAGACCTGAGTTCACGATTTCAATGAAACTTTTTCTGGTGGTACTAGGCTGAAATATGTATATTAGGCACGTGTACGAACGTTCTGGCCGAAGGGCCCTAGAAGCTGAGGAATTTACATATTTTTTTTTTAAAGTATGGGCCTTTGTTGTGCATGTCTTCCAACGTCATTAAACTTATTCACGTTAACTTTTTTTTCGTAGAACAAGAAAATAATATGTAAGATCGTATAAAATGGGATTAGATATATAACAAGGAACAAGGAAAAATTTTTCTCTTTTTTAATGTGTCGATGTTTTTGGAAAATTCGCCGATCGAAATGAACTTGTGCAGGCGTTTAGACCCCTTACACTACCCGCAATAGAACAAACTTTTATTTATTTTCCTTTACAATCAAAACTTTGTCAATAATGACTGAAAGAGGAAAATTAAGCTTCCTAAAGGTTGCAATAAAATTGAATATAGATAAAATCCAGAGGCGTTATTTTTTAAGTGGGACAAAAAAAAACACGCTAATTTTATAATACAAGAAAATTCGTATTTAAATATTTAAAATGAATCCGAATTATTTTTTCTACAAAAATGTTTTTTGATCTAGTTTGCTGTAAGCAACTTTCCTCAGGACCCTACGATGCGTACGCACGGACCTAATATTTTCGACCTAAAACTACGAAAAAAATTTCATGAACATCGCTGATCCAACATTCTGGTCAGTTAATGAGAGATTAGTGAAATATAGTTCAAAATTTTGTACCTTTTTTTAACGTAAACTCAACATAAAAGATACAGTTAATTAATCTTTTTTTATGGTTGAAATGTAAATGCTAGTGTCACGAACAGGATTCGAACCCACAACCTTCAATACATAGTTCAGCAGCATATTCAGCCGAAGGTCGTAGGTTCGAATCACGCACATGACACTAGCTTTTACATTTCAACCAAAACCTTACATAAAAAAAGCTTAATAATTGAAAGAAGTAATTTGGTCAATAGAGCACTAAATATAATGGATTTAATAAAATATACAGTAAAAATGGTGATCCAATATCCTTAACATTCCCTAGTCAATGGTTAATAGTACAATATATTTCAAAATTTTGTACCAAGTTTTTTTTCACTTAAAATCAATATATATATATATATATATATAATCTTATTTTCATTGGTTAACTGAAATCTGCTTTATTAACGTTCTAGAACAGATTGACAATATAGGTTAATGAAAATCAGACAGATTAACCACCTACTTCCTGGTTAATTTTATGCCTTAAAAATTGATTTAAATTAATAGATTTTACTAATAGAGAAAGCAAATAATATTCCATAACATTGTACTTACATTAACAAAGCATAAGCCCAGATTTTGGCGAGTTTTCAATAGCTTGTTGCTGACAGTTATATACCAAAATTAGAACGGTCTTAGATTATTTGTTTTTAATGTTTGAAATATAGTAAATATATATGTATTTTACAACAGACAAGACCGCAGTGACAGAATGGCGTTCCACTCGTATTTACCACACTAGCGGTTCTTGGTTAGACCCGGCATGACCCTTAGAATTTTAATTGATATGAAAAATTGATAAACATAAACAATTAAGAATTAAGGAAGAGAATAAACAATTATTTTATAATTATTATTGTATTGTATAATGGAAGTTATGCCCTCCTTTATGATAGGAAATGTTTTACTTTTATATCAGAGCCAAGTGTTGTTTTAAGTCTGAAATACAATTTACACATATTTAAGTTTTTAAATCTGACAATGCGCTTTATTTTATTTGAGTTGTAAATCGTTATTTGTCTCTTTATAATACTTATTATTATTAGCAAAATAATAAACTACACAAAAATTAATTTTTCAACAGAATCCTACCATTGTTGGTCTTCTAATCCATTAGAAGATTTTTATTTTTAATGAAAAAATACGTTAATACATCAGTCAAATAAATTTCGCTAATTTTTTAATAGATTGGACTGCCGTAGGATGAAACATGTTAGGTAATTTGTAAGTATTTATTCAATTCGGTATTACCACGGATTTTTGACAATTTGTACAATTGTGACAATTTTATTTTATAGTTATTCAGATATCGTGAGATGCGGTCGGATGTGATGTAGGTTTCAGAAAAACATTTTCTTTATCGTGCCAACGTTTCGATCTTTATTGAGATCA
>NW_019393107.1:0-8306 GCF_000648675.2 Cimex lectularius
GTTTTTTTTCTACTGTATATATTATTACTAGTGTTTGTTTTGTAGTTCGTTTTTTCATTTTTTCACTAAATTTTAATTATCTATCTTAATGCATTCAAATAGTTTCAGTTACATTACCTCATTTTTTTTCTGTAAAATTTTTATTCAAGAGGAAGACGAGTAAAATCATCCTTGATTCAATATCTTCATCTACACGTAAAGATGAATTTGAAAATCAATTTATTTTTGTATTTATCATACTACATTTTTTCAAGAACATACAGTACATAAACATACAGACAGTGAATTTATTATACTAAGTTAAACTATTTCTAAAATATGCAATAATTAACAGTGACTAATAGTTGTAAACATACTCTCTAACTCATATATTTTGTAAAGGAACTATTTGATATGTGTGGTGATTAGTGACCTTTAGTCGATAATTATTCAGAAATCTTGAGATTCGGTCTGGTGTGACGTAGGTTTCAGAAAAACATTTTCTTTATCGTGCCAACGTTTCGATTTTTATTGAGATCATCTTCAGACATCGGCCCTCTCAACACGACACGCAAGAATGGTACACTTACGCAGAACACAAACACTTTGAGCCTGAAGATGATCTCAATAAAGATCGAAACGTTTGCACGATAAAGAAAATGTTTTTCTGAAACCTACATCACTCTAGACTGCATCTCACGATTTCTGAATAATTATTTGATTATGATTATTGCTGATTTTAAGCAAGTGTGATGTTGCCGATGCACTGGTAAAAATATTTTGAATTTGATTTTTGGTGCAGTTAGACGTACCCTTAACTATAATTTATTTCACTTGAGTGATTGTATTGCGGTAAAAGTTACGATAAACAAAAAGAAAATACAAGACGAGACTTGATTCTCATAAAAGAGTTTATTTTGTAAAATTAAAGGATGGACGAAAAACATTAATTTTAGTTTATTAAGTTTAGTTAAGGAGGGAAAACTCATAAGGTGGGGTTGAGATAGGAAGTTGATGTCCGAGTGGATCGAGGTCACGATAGCTCAAGTGGTACAGTAGCGGCGTATCTAGCCGAAGATCGTGGGTTCGAATCCCGCTCGTGCCATTAGCTTTTTTTCATCTCAACTAAAAACCTTAATTAATCGTAATTAATTTTAGTTTGTATTTATATTAACCGTGAAAGAGTATTATGTAGAGTACTCATTCAGGATATTTAAACTTAATTTTGTTTACTTCATATTTTGACTACTAAAAATGGAAAGAATATATTTTTTAACTGTTTGTAGTTCAAACAGCTGGTAACTACAAAGGACTCGTAAAAACTAAGCCATATACTTCAGTTCACGTTATTTTCAAAAACCCAGTTTACCTCGTAGAAGAAAGAACAATGCATAACACTGTGACGTTATTAAAATTTTTATAAAAATGACAGAAAAAATAAAAATAAAATAACCACAAAAATAAAAATTAATTTATTGTTAAAATTAAAATTTGATTCCAATTTGATGAAAATAATTAAACATATAAAATAAAAAGTAAATAACTTACAATTGGATGTGAGATAAAATCTCAAGTAACCTTTTGAGCCTTTTCAAATTAAATACTCAAAAATAAACGTTCTTCATATTTATACATTGAATATTTTCAAAATAATTGATCAAACACCTTCCAAAATCTTTTGTTTCAAAAATTTAAATATTTTCTATTTCTTATGACTAATTACATTTGAACAACGATCCACTCAAAGCCCGAGCAAAATGGCAACTGATGATCCTTCCAATCACCCCCTCTTTCTTAAATTCTCCAGCTGACCCATCTACGACGAATCATATTTGGAGGTTTCCTTATTCGTTTGAAATTTGTAACTTTTAATTGTGATGGGCCACCATCACAACACAATAGAAAGAAAGGTATATTTGTGGCGTTGAATGTTAATTTTTTGAAACGAAAGGTTCCTAAAACTGTATTCTATATCATTTGATAATAGTTTATGTCAAGGATCCGGCAGGGGGAGGGACTTAGTAGAATAAAAGTTAATCTTTAAATCATTGAAACTTTTGATGACAGTTGAATTATAATTGTGATATTTGTATCGGTGGTGATGGGATTATCGTTCGTTAAATGCTGACAGTCACAGACAAAGTACCCCGAAGTACAGCAGAATTCCAAAATTTCTAGAAATTCTTTTTTAGGAACAGCCGTACCCGCACAGAATATGTCCCACTTTTTCTCAACAATTTTCATGATACGGTTCACAGGAATGTTTGTGAACAAAGAGCATACATCTAATGATACAAATTTTGGTATTTTTATATTTACAATTTTTTGTTTAAATTTGTAAGAACTGTCAATAGTATATGGATAATCTTATTTGAATCTATTCAGGAAATTTTCTACGCATTTTGATAGGTTGTTGGTAGGGGATCGTATGCAGCATACAATTGGCCTTAGTGGAAAATTTGGTTTATGTATTTCTGATAACCCATAGATTCTGGGTGCTACCCATTTTACACGGAAACATGTTTTTTTATATATAACCCTTATTTTCAACTTTTGACACCAAGATATTATTCTTCTTTTGAATTAAAACTGTACTTTCTTTTTTCATCCTACCGTATGTGTTTTAAAAGTTCATTCATTTTTTGTTTGTATTCATCTTTGGACATGATTACTGTCTTTTTTCTCTTATCGGACTTTGTTATGATGTTTTCATGGTTTTTGACAAACTGTTTTAATTCTTTACAATTACCATTTATTTTATTCACAAGAAAATCTTTGCTTTTGTTTATGTTCTTTTCTTTGTTTTTAAAACTCATCAAAATATTGCTTAATTCATTTCTAGTCTCTTTACATTTTGTTTTGTCATCTATTTTACTAAGGAATGATTCTAATTCACCTATGAAACAGCACATTCTCTATTCAGATTGGTGGGTATAAAATAATTTGGTACTAGGGCTAACGTTTCAGTTATGTTTTTTTAGGTCACATCAGTGCGTTTACAACCCGGTCCAAGGTGTTAATAAGGGGTTTGTTCTGGTCTGGTTTTCCTAAAAGTCTATTTAATTTATTGTGTAATTTTTCTTTGCGTTTTTTCTTTGTCTCTTTTCCTACTTTTGTTTGTCTATTTTTAAATTATTTTACCATGATAATAACATCACCACCGATACCGATTAGATTTTCACTATTCACCCTACCATTTTCTATATGTATATTCTAAAATAGACTCTGAAAAATCCGAAAAATATGGACTCTTTCATGGCCAACTCATCCGAAAAATATAAACAAATGGAAACCAAGACGGCGGAAGAAAAGAAAGTGAATATATATAATTTCAATTCGATAAATCTACAAATCTAAAGCATGTTAAAATTACCGTATGTAGTCTTATAAACTTGCTGTATTAATACTATTTTTTTTCAGGCCGGCGCACAGGTATTCAGTTCTGAAAGACCCGACGGTCAAGTAGGTTTAGCATAACCGTTCAGCCGTGAACGGACCTAATTATTCGTTAATTGAACACAACCTTAAAAAAGTAGGCTAAATGAAATACACGGATAAAAGCTTAAATAGTGCGAAGGAATAAATGAGAGATAAACAAACAGAATGAGTGTGATGTGATAATAATTTTCACTGCAATGGTTATGTAAATTAATCATATATACCTGTTACACTTTATATTTCATACTTTTGTGGCCATTTATTGTTTTGCTTTAATAGCTTAACACCTTGTAATTGAAAATTTAACAACCAAAATTTTTACCATAACAATCAATTAATAAAATGTCCTTTGGACAGGTTTGTTTTAATAGTATTCTACTGCACATTTGGTTATAAATACACGCTTTATTTGAGAAAAAATTACAGAGCTGTTTTCTAAGTCAACACAAAATATAAAATTCAAAATAAATTAAGGTTTTGGTTAAGATAAAAAGTCAGTGTCACGAGTGGTATTCGAAACCACGATCTTCGGCTAGATACGCCGCTGCTCTACCACTTGAGCTATCATGACCTCGGACACTAACTTCCCATCACAACCCCACCTTTTGAATTTTCCCTCCTTTTTGCCATTTTTCCTCTTTGTTTGTAAAAACCTTAATTAATTGCAAAATATTAATTTGTCAAGCGGACCACGAAAACTAGTGAATTTGGTAAGTTAAATGAAGTATAACTTCACTAAAACTCTCAGTGGCCATTTCATTTGTAAATAATAATTCAGTAAAATTATTAAAATCTCACGTGAACGGTTAATAATTCGATTTCGATATGTACAAAAATGTGTTCTTTTATTTCGAAATTTATTTGTATTTTGAATTAACTTAGTGACGATCAAAAATGGACATAATGAAGTGAATATATTGATTCAATAGTTAAAATTCTACCAAGGAATTCTAATAGTGTGTTGTTCTTGCAAATTCCTAATTTCGACTTGTAAATCCTCATCAGGATATGCAAATTATTTACAAGAATTCACTAGTTTTCGTTGTCCGCTTGAACAATTAATATTTTTCAATTAATTAATATTTTTAGTTGGGATAAAAAATTCAGCGTCACGAGCGAGATTCGAACCCACGATCTTCAGCTAAATACGCCGCTGTTCTACCAATTGAGCTATCGTGACTTCGATCCACTCGGACACTAACTTCCCATCTCAACCCCACCTCGAACCCACGATCAAGGTCATAAAAGTTCTTTAATTTGATGTTACAGCCTCCAAAGTCTGAAAAACATTCGTTCTTTTTCCATGTATATAAAGGGATGTATTTCATGCATCGAAAAATAAATACAATGTACAAACGTTTTGGATAACCTTTTTGAATTTTCCCACCTTTTTGCCATTTTTCAAATTTTATATATTCAAATTTTTATCTCAACCAAACCCTTAATTAATTGAAAAGAATTTATTTCGCCAAGCGGACCACGAAACGTCAGAAAAAATAAATTTTAGATTTTGACAGATTCAACACACTTTTTCTTTATAATTTTGTATTACCCGACCAGGCAATTATGTTTTTATTCAGGTCGAACGCCAGGTAAACGAGTCATTTTTTATCCGAAGCATAAGGAGCCAGATTGAATCCCCGTGACCGGAAATAACTCAGATCAGTTGCCCAAGGACTTTAGGATGGCAGGGGGCGGATCAACCCTCGCTCAACAGCCGCCACCCCCTACATGTCCCACTGCAAGAATTGTGACCTCGCGGAGGATATTACTGTGTCGACAACTGTGTTATCGGGTAATAACGAAACCCCAATAGCAGCGATTCAAACCAACTCACCCCTTACTTTCCCACAGAAAGCTATCGCAGTTTCAAACTAAGTAATAAGCTGGGGTCCGCTTTACAACTCCGACATTAGATTTTCGTCTAACTGCTTTATTACGAGGGACTTTTGTGAGGGAACTTTGTTTTTAACTCCGCACGGCAGGAGCATTGCGACTATTTTTATCTAATCAGTTTTGTAACCTTCAACAACATGAGTGCTTACAAAGGTAAACCCTAAAAGTTTGTAATAAAATTATTACCTTAAATCTAACAAATAATTAGTTTAGTTTTATACTCTATTTAACTATTTTGAAACAGAATTAAAAACCTAATGAATACAACATTTCTAATTTGTTTCTTTCTTTTTTTATTATATCCATATTCAACCAGTTAGGTAATGTTCAATAATGCAATATCACAACTAAGAAATCTGATGTAAATATAATAAAGGGACCAATCACATTATGAAGTCATCAGCAATATGATAAATAAAATGTTTAAGCCATTTCCTCTCCTAAGAGGAAATTTCAAACATAAATTTTCCAGTTTTCCGCATAAAAGCGGTGATATCTGCAAATGAGTTTTCTTTTTATGTGATTTAATTTAGTTAGCCTAACAACATGCTTTGTCAAAAATGATTCCTAGAGATTTTTTCTTCATTAAAGTGAATTGCAGCTCTATATCGTGCAAATCGATTAAGTTCTCAAAGAACTTTTTATAAATAAAGGTACGTAGATGGTTTTTGAGGGTTTATTGAGAACCCTTCCTTTCTGTACGATGTGATTTTTGATCTATACAGTCCATTTATTATTTCTGCCAAATCATTTGTATATCGCAGGATATTAAAGACAATCGACTTACACTTACGCATATTTTATATCAAAAACTTCTGTAAAACAAGAATAAAGTCTACTAATCTTCTATTGAAAAAGGAATGGGGATTGAACGATTTTATGGTGGCACTAGGGCGGCAGCATGAAAAATTCGAACTCATTAAAAAAAAATTTTCGTTCAAGAAAATTTTATTTTATTACTTTTTGGTACACCTTTCTCTACTACCATTGAACTCATTGAAACAATTGTTTTTTTTGTTTTTTTGTTTTTTTTTAAGTTTCGTAGAGAAGTAAATGTCAAACAACAATAGTGAGCAATATTGTTTAAAAATGCCCAAGATTAAGAAATACATTCACTATTTTCGTGGACCGCTTGACCCATTAATATCATTCAATTAATTAAGGTTTTGAGTTGAGATAAAAAAGTCAGTGTCATGAGCGGGATTCTAACCCACGATCTTCGGCTAGATACGCCGCTGCTCTACCACTTGAGCTATCGTGACTTCGATCCACTTGGACACTAACTTCCCATCTCAACCCCACCTTTTTGAATCTCCCTCCTTTTTGCATTTTTCATATGTCGTGTAATCTATTTGATTCTCGGCGCAAATGAAATGGCCACGGAGAGCTTTAGTGAAGTATACTTCTTTTTAATTCATTAAATTCACTATATTTCTTGGACGGAAAACAGGGAAAAGTGGTAGAGTAGCGGCGTATCAAGCCGAAAGTCGTTGGTTCGAATCCCGCTCGTGACACTGACCTTTTTATCTCAACTTAAAACCTTAATTAATTGAATTAAGATATACTTTTTTAAAGGGGCAAAATTTTATCAAAAAATTATATTTTACAAATCTTATCAAAGCCGTATAATTAAAAATCTCGTAATTTAAAAATATCCTTTTTCTCAACTATTTAAAACATAATGTGATTCGTAACAATAAACCAAATAAAATTTGAGGAAATAGTACTAAAAAATAACAACTTTTTGGTTTATCTTTGAACAAATAAATGAGAATGAAAAAATGACTAAAGGACGGTACAGAAAATTGGTGTTTTTGTAACAACAAGATTGTCAACTCCCTTTATTTCGAAAACTTAACAAAAATTTGTCCTATACAAACACCAAGTTAATTTTTTTGTTAATTTTTGTAACAAAAAGCATTCCTCTCGCAGGTCCTCCGTCGGGAATAACTCAGTGAAGGGCGATCCTGTCAAAATTATGCTCACAGTAAAAGTGGCGTAAAATAAACTCTAGCATCGAATTATACAATAAAAATATTAATATTGAAAATAACAGCGTTATATTAAAACGCCCTTAAAAATTAATAATAATAATAATAATAATAACAGCGTTATAATCATTTCCCAGCTAGATGAGAAAATTACGGTAACTCTGTTAACACCACGCTATTCCTATCCAAAATTAACTTGGTGTTTGTATAGGACTACTTTTTGATAAGTTTTCGAAATAAAGATAGTTGGCAATCTTGTTGTTACAAAAACATCAGTTTAAGACCATTTTTTGGTAAAGTTAATTTTTTTCGAAATGAAGGGGATGGACCATCTTGTTACAAAAAGCATACCCTCACACGCGCCTTCCATCGGACAAAACTCAGAAAGGATCGATCCTATCAAAATTTCCATTTTAGTAAAAGTGGCACAAAATAAGCTCTAGAATCGAATTGTACAAGAAAAATATAGTATTCTTATTTAAAATAACAAAGTTAGTATCATTTCTCTGTTAGACGAGAAAGTTATGTTAAATCTGTTACTATCTCCCGATTCCTAGCCAAAATTAACTTGGCGTTTGGGTAAGACCATTTTTTGGTAAAGTTAATCGTTTTCGAAATGAAGGAGGGTGGGCCATCTTGTTACAAAAAGCGTTCCGTTACACGCGTCTTCCGTCGGGCATACCTCAAAAATGGTCGATCGCATCAAAATTTTCTTCCCAGTAAAAGTGGCACAAAATAAAATCTAGAATCGAATTGTACAATAAAAATATAGTATTCTTATTAAAAATAACAAAGTACGGTAACTTTATTAACACCACGTCATTCCTAGCCAAAATTAACGTGGGGTTTATTAAGACCAGTTGATCGTTTTCGGTTTAAATGGGTCGACCATAGAAGTTGATACATCCTGTGTACGAAGTACGAAGTACCTTAGAGAAAGAATTCTCCAGCATACACACACACACACACTATATATGTGTATATATATATATATATATATAT
>NW_019393108.1:0-8201 GCF_000648675.2 Cimex lectularius
AAATGAGTAATCCTGTAAACGTAAACAGAATATTTTATATAGATTTTTTTTAATGAAAACTTAAAATCCTGCATTATTTTCCGGACAACCCAATATTTATTGGTTGTAGTCTAGTTGTATGTTTGTATGTCCATACTGCACTTGTAGCCTAGTTGTTCGGCAGTTTTTAATGAATATTTATGTTAAGGTTATGGTCGAGTAACTATCGGAATAATTTCCAGTCAATTTATCCGTGAATAGGTTTAGGAGGAGGGGTAATTTCGATAGGATAGGAATCAAGGATACGGTCATGGTCTAAGGAAAAGTCAGAAAGAACAAAAATGAGAAAAAGTAATATATGTATAATGGCAGCTACTAAAAATTACTACTTACAATAAAGGATAAAATAAAAATTAATAGGAATATAGGAATAAAAATGAACAGAAAAATGTAGAAAAAATAGAAAAAAAGAAGATATAAATTCAATATTGGTTATTAATAAAACTGGTAACGATGCAAATAAGCAAAATGTGGAAATTTATTTACATGAGAACAAATGAAATTTACAGAAAAATTGAGCAAATTATAAGGAATAACCCAGTAATCCTTATTTAAAAACTAAAAAGAAATGAATGACAAATAGAAACAGACCAAATGGAGTCGACGAATTTCACCCAGGATTGAACACTGCTAAAAAATGAGTAATATTTTCAATTGCAACTGAGTTGCAGAGGGAGTAAATCCAAGAGCTTCCCCGAAACAACTGAGTCGAATTGAGATGAAATAGCTCGCACCCCTTTTTAAATAGCCAAGACAAATAATTTATGAATTAACCGTTTTAATTATCAGCTCCTATCTGTTTACTACACTTGCACAATTGGAAACAAAGCCTAAACCTTAACCTTAAACACAAATTAATGACCAGAATTAACAAAATAACTCACAAAACAATTCTTCTGTCGTTGATACTATTCCGAAAATAGGATCTAAACGCACTAGTTCACTCCTATGTCCATTTTCGCTAAGAAATTTGGTCGTTTTACCACTAAAACCAATACCTTTTAGGAGCATGTTTTTGCCGTCCGTTCACTAACATTTCTCACATTGGACACCAAATATTTAAAAGTGCCTATTAAGTCCACAATATCCTGTTAGAAGGCCATGGTTTTGTTCGACCTTGATGCATTAGGTCTGTAGTAAGTGATCGGAGGTCTTCCGTAGTATGTGTCCGTGAATGGAGTTGAATATGTGGGAGAGGATGAAAAAATCATGGATAGATGCGGGCACAGTTTGTCTATACTATACACTAACACTTCGTCTGAACTATTGTTAATTCACATACTTCAGCATAGCTAGAAATCTCCGTTGTACGAAAAGCACCGTTAATAACGCATTAATAAACCAGCACTTTACAGGAAAATCTTTGACTGACTCATAGCAGCGAAGACTATCCTTCATTTATATTAATGTTTTATTACGTTTAACAAAAAGTTGTAAGTCTAATTTATTTTTTCAGTGAAAAAGATGTGCCGTCAACTCTTCTACCTAATCCTTATTACCTGACCAATTCTATTTAAATGACCATTGCTTAAGAGAGGTGCAAGGTAACAAGTACTCCGATAATATAGACCCGTAGAGGCGTCGGTGGCCGCAACGGTTTAGGCGTTGACACGGCGCTCATCACTGTAAGGAAAAGGTCCCAAGTTCGAATCCAGCGACCCTGCATTCGAACCTGACATACTTAGAAAAGGGCTTTTTTTTTCAAAAACTCTAGCACCCTGAGGGTTGATATGACCTCTGCTGTTGCGAAACCTCGTAAAAAAATAGACAGACACAAGCTGGAGTCCCTTCGTCTTTGTCCCATCGAGTCTACAATTTGCACAGCCGACTTTTCTATTCATTCCAACACCACCATTATGCTGATTGTATTGGAATTTGCAATTTGTCCTCTACCCGATTCCTAATCAAGTTACCTCCAACATTCAAGAATACTTTGAGTTTATCAACATTAGTGGAATCAAATACAACTGACAGCTGCTTAATTGTAGGTGCAGCAATGAGTAGTGGATAATAGACTACCCGGCGCGACGTCCCACAAGGGTGGCATACCCATCCTTTATACCATTTGTACTGCTGATTTTTTTATATTCCATCCCACCATCAACATTACTTGATGCATCATTCCCACCTATGGATGACACCACAATTTTATCTTCTAACCGATTCAACTACCCCCAACATCCTTCAGCTTATCAAAGACTGGTGCCAAAATTTGAGGATAAAATTGAATGAAGATGTAAACTGTGTTTGCATTAAAAAAAATAGTCTTGCATTTCACTGAACATCAAGAACATGGAGCTACGGACTCACACACAAGTCAGATTCTTTGGAATATACTTAGATGGTAGACTGACTTGAATACTCCACATAACATAACAACTTAAAAGACTTGGGTATCTACGAAGACTTTTAGGACCGAAATCCGTTTTGGCCGTCGAAACAACTAAATTTATACAGGACATTACTGCATAGATTTTGGACAATGAAGTGGAACTGTGTAGTTTCGCCAAGCCATGCTGAATTCAGCGCATCCATTCTTCCAATGAATAGTCTTCAGACAAATTCTCTTAACTCCCTACTTCGTCACTAATCTCACTATCCATAAAGATTTCAACATTCTTTCGTCAACAAGCTTATCCGACCCGGTTCCAAAAGTGATATAGCAAGGTTTCGTTACAACCCAACCATAGTGCCCAAAGCTTCTCTACACTTTTCCATATTGAGAACCCACCACGGTGTCTTAAATGACGACGACCCTTATCCCTCAAATTGAATGCCATTTTTGGCATGTCCTTTAAATGTGTCCCCCGGATGCAATGCTGGCCATAATTTCTATGTTGGGAGAAAAGTTAAAAAAGTTTCATTGGCGGTAAAAATCTCATCATATTGGTCAGCGATTAAAATGGCATATCCAAGCAATTTTGAGTGAGATCAAGTAGGTATCATTTACTCATCTTTATTTATGGTAAGCTCTGCTTTGTATTCCATCACTGCACTTATGCATTCTCATCCCAAATTGAAAACCAGGATTTCGTAGTGTTTACAGTACAACTTTAAAAATAATAAAGTTAAACTAACCTCTTCGTATTTATTATTAACTTAATAACCTAATCCTACGTAGTATGTAGTTGTTAAATGGTATTTTAATCAGAAAACCAGTAAGGGTTACGATAGAAAATAAAGCGAGGAGAAGGTAATTACGACCATAATCGTGCTTATACAGGACACAAGAATTTGCGGGGGTTTACAATGTAAAATCATTTAAAATTGTAATGTGTCGTAAAGAACACCATGCAGGGAAAAGGTTACGTGTATATTAGTGTTTATTGTTAACCAAAAAGGTTAAAAGGTGAAATGTACGAACTTACGACGAAAGTTATAAAAGAAAACAAATTTTGTATTTCTAACGACCAGGAAATTGTTTTATTAAGGGACGCTTTATTAATAAAATAGATCGAATTTACTTTGTCAAAATCAGATTTAATTTTGATTGGCTTTATTTCAGATTTATGCCATTTTGCATAAAATTGAATGAACTTTGTGCAAAAATTTAATTATTATTGGAATTTTGAAGTTTTCTCCTATATCTATGTATATTTTATAAAAACTAAGGTACCTTTTTCAAATTAGTATTGTTCTTAAACTATGGAGAGAAAACTGAAAAATGCATAGAAAATGGAGAAAATCTGTTGTTTCTTGTCCACATTTGCTGCATTCTAATTACAGTCTACTATCACCCAATTCCTCTTTTTTTTGCATCCCATAGCATGCCACTCTGCATATATTTTATCTCTATGAGTGATATCGGCCTTTAATATATAATTGCATGCTATGGCAAGCGTAGTGAATTTTTTTAATTCTTCAGTTTAACATAGATATTAAAAAAGAACTAAATTTCGATTTAAAAAAATTAATAGATAACGTAAAACATTGTGGCAAATCCATTTTTGCAGTATTGTACTCGATTTTTAGCCTACCATCACCAATTCCCTTTTTTCTCCATTTTATAGCGAATCACCCTGTATATATTTTATAGTCAGGATTTAATGTATATTTTATTTGGCAGTATATTGACATTTTTTTAAAATAAATCTACTAAATCTATCATTTAGCACATATTAAAATGGATGCTTGAAAGATGATTTTATATTATTTAACGGCTGGCAGATTGTTACGGAACTATTCACAGGCTTATTTGTCAAAGCCAAAAGGACTCAGTTCACAAGGTTTAAATTAATACCTTTAAATTCACCTCAATTAAAATAGTCCATTCCATAACAATATGAAAATTGTCAACTCTTAATTAAAAGAAAATAACACCGATTAAAATTTGGTTGCACAGCGTCGTCATTCCCTTTAGTCAGACTAATTTGGTATTAAGGAAGACAAAAGATTATCAATTACGATCAAATAACTAACACAGGAAGAAATGAATACAGTGTAAAATTCCATTTCTCTTGAATACAAATGAAGTATTTCTGCCTCCTTCGTTACTGACTACCTTTTCTAGTTATTACACACAATTAATTAAATTTTGATTATTTAGAGATCGTGAGATGTAGTCTGGTGAGATGTGGCTTTAGAAAAACATTTTCTTTATCGTGCCAATGGTTTGACCTTTATTGAGATCATCCCCAGGGCCTGGAATTTATTTTAACAACATAGTTTAACATAGTTTAAAGGGAACATAGTTTAAATTGTACAAATGCATGTAAGATGTAAATATGTATTTAAACAACGATGTACACACTAAAGAAATTTTCGGTTTAATCAAAGTATTTGTACTCACTCAAAGTGTGTGTTTTCTATGTAGATACGACACTGTTGTGTCGGGTTAGGAGTGTTACTGAGATATTATTGTTTTTTGTTTATATATGTTTATTTTGAAGGAGTGTGGAAGGAAGTTGAGATAGAAATTCATTTTTCTATGGGGAATCGGCGTCTTTGAAGTGAAAGGGGCCGGCAATGGGAAAAATGGGTATTGGTTTGTCGTTCGGACTTAGTTAGTCTTTCAGAATTGTTATAGTCGGAATTATTAGGGAAAGGAGAGTAAATTGTTGGGATTTAGACTATGTAGAATTGTTTTATGTGTGGATTGTAATGATTGTTTTATACGTTGTGTTATATATTTTGTGTGTTATACGTATGCTATTGATATTGAATTTGATGAATGGTATTAGCGTAGGTGCGGCTGAGTTTACGTGTCTGTTCTGTACTTAACGCCGTGTTTATCTCTGTTGATGTAAACCATTTCTAAAAAGTTACGTTTATGTTTGTTTTGTTCTGTGTTTAATATTTTTGGATTGCTGAAATCGAAATTGTGTTGGGGCTCCAAATGGGGGTAATTTTGGAAAACAGGGTGTGCATATTTTTCTAGTTTTTGAAGGCTATTTTAAAATTATCAGAAGAAAGAAATGTCTGTCATTTGTGTCATAGGCCGTAACCGAATTGAACGGATATGTATGTTAGTTTGTCTGTGTTTGATAGAATGGATGAAGTGTTATTAGTGATAGTGGATAGTGTTAGTGTTGAGTTGTAGTTGTTGATTACTCTGTTGATTATGTGTTTAGGGTAGTGATTGTTATGTAGGATATGCTTGTCTAACTTTATGTTCTTGTGGTGAAAAGATTCATGGCCGTGATTATTATATGAAGGGAATGGTGTGATGTAAAGTTGAGGTAGCGATCTGTTTCTTGGTTACCACGTGTGATTAATGTGCCATTTGGTTATTTTTTAACGAGTGTACCTAAAAATGGTATTTTTTCTATTTTGTATGTAAATTGTAAGCGTGGGTGAAAGCTGTTTATGTATCTAATGTGGTTTGAATTTGATCTGTGGGAACTGCTGTCAATATTTCATCTACGTATTTAGTGAGGGAGGGTAATATGGAAGGAAGTTCTGGTATAACTGTGTTTAATAAATGTGTCATAATTATGTCTGCGAGTATCGGGCCTAGGTTGCTACCCAGGACTATGCCAAATAGTTGTTTGTAAAAATGTATGTAAAGTATCCGTTAATACAGCACTGTCTAACCATTGGTAGTGTTTTTTTTTGATAGAATCGTATATGGTGTTATGTTGGGCCATTTATCTTTGATAATTTTAGAGTCGTGTCTATTGGAATGTGGGTGAATAATGATGAAACTTCTAGGGATATGTAAGGGTAGTGTGAAGAGGAGGGAATTTTATTAATGAAATGAAATGAGTCTTTTACGTTATATGTGTTATCTGTGATGTTGAGTATATTGGTTAGGTATTAAGTCATGTTGTATTTAGGGGAATTTACAAACGAAATTATTAGTCTTAGAGGGTGTTGAGGTTTATGAGCTTTGACAGATCCGTATAGTTTCGGGGGCGTTGGGGAATTGTTTTGGAGTGATTTGTAGGTGTATATATCAACTTCCTTTTGTTTATGTGTTTGTTGAAGGATTTTGTTGGTCTGTTTGAGAGAGGTTGGGTAGGTTCTGATCTAAGTGTGCTGTATGTGTTTGTGTCGTTGATAATTTAGTTTTTTTTCATTATATTCTTTTTTGCTGATTGCAATTATTTGTTGTGTTTTATCAGCAGAAAGAATGAGTATGTCTGAATTATCTTTGAGAAATTTTTGTGTTTTAGTTTACGTTTGTTTGATATGTCGTGTTGATTTGTAATGAGATGTTGGAAGTGATTTGTTATTGTGTTAATGCATTTTGATCGTGTTATGTCTTTTTCTTCTTCTGTTTTAGTCGACTTTTGATTGCATCTATATCAGTAATAAATTTAGCTTTTGGGAAAGTTGTGTTGCTATAAGGAATGGAATGTTGGGGACCAAGTGATAAGAAGTTTTGGCTTTCTGGAGCAATGTTAGTTTTTGTCAGGTTTAGAAACCAATTGTTTATGAATGTGGTTTCCGTTTGTTGAATAAGTTGTTAAGTTTTATTGTGTGTTTGTTTTTCATTTGATCGAAGTGATTATTGTGTGCAATTTTTTGATATTTGTAGAATTTCTTTACGGTGTATGGACGTATTATGTTAGCAGCACTAAGTTTTATTTGATGTAATTTTTCTGTTAGTGTCTTAATGTTTTTAATGCTGGTAGTGATTTCGAAGTGTAAAATGTTTCTTTTGAATTGTATTGTGACCTTATGTATGCCGTTAATGTTGGTGTTTGGTTGGATTAGTGTGGCATTTGTGAAATTAAACTTGTTTTTGATATGAGTAGGAAATACCTTGTTTTGCGTCCATTTCAACAAAAAGGTTCTCTGATTGATTACAGATGGTAGTTTTTTGCAATGACAGCAATGTCCTTCAGAATCCTCATTGTTGACAATTTCTACATTGTGTACATCATTGTATAAATTAATATTCACATCTTACATGTATTTCTATAATGTAAATAATGTTTACAAATCCCAGGCCCAGAGGATGAGCTCAATAAAGATTGAAACGTTGGCACGAAAAAGAAAATGTTTTTCTAAAAGCTACGTCATACCAGACCGCCCCTCACGATCTATAAATAATCATTAATTAACGGTCAGTAAATACTACACATTAATTAATTTTGTAAGTTGCCGATTTTACCCTTAGGATTGTTTAAACTGTAGTTAGTAATGACGATTTCGAAGAAATCAATGAAGAAATGTAATTATACAAAACAAAAGCGTCAGTTGTAAAACTTCTTCAACCCTGCGCGTCGTGTTTTTATTTATCCTTTTTCTTTGATATGTGTTATGTTTAAACATGCCTCTATGTTAAATAACTAATAAACGTAAGTGTGCGCCAGTGGACCTGAGCGCCGCGAAAAAAATATTTTTCGTACTTTATTTAATATGGTGGACAAGCCATTTCCTCCCGTTCTTAAAATGTCCATTTTTTTATTTGCACGTACACGGAAACTGATATAAAATTTACGTACGCTCGGCAATTGGCGCACGTGTTTATGCTTCAAGTGCTTTAGGTTTACACATTTTTGCATATTGTGAGTTCTTATCCATTATCTTAAATACCGTCTCGTAATTGTAACCAATTAATGAACTTATTTGTAAATGAATTATACTTTTAATCTAAGGTCTCGGATGTGATATAAAAGTATTGGGTTGTCCGGAAAATAATGCAGGATTTTGGTATTAAACAAAAAAAAAGAAACTAGTTACTTTAAAGCAATGTTCTTTAATCAAAATAATTT
>NW_019393109.1:0-8122 GCF_000648675.2 Cimex lectularius
ATAATCAACCATTAACTATCGAGAAAAGATGGGAGAGCAACACTGGTTGCTGGAACACCAAGCACGACTAAAGTAGCACTCTTGTACAGAAGTCATAGTATTGAGAGAAAAAATGTCTCATCAGAACATTGAAAAGACCCTCCTTCGAATTTCTGCTTTAAAAATGTTCATTCATTAAGATGCTAAAAGGAAAATGGGCATTTTCACTACCCCATGCGGAATTACAATGTTAACGGTTAACACTCTCGGACGTTCAAGGAAGTTAGAACAATAACTAAAGCAAGGAGAGCCATGTGTTGAATTTAAATTTTAAATATTACAAGATGATGAGTAGGAAATAAATTGTCTGTTCAACAATAGGCATTTATTAAGTCAGACGCTTTTCGCCCTAATATAGACCATTTTCAGTGACTTTTTAATATAAAGTGCTTTGACAGTTTCTTGACTTTCTTGACAGACTACTCACAAAGGCCATAGTCGTCCTGATATCCACATCTGAACTTATAAAAATTTAAAAAATGTCAAACCGCTTTATATAAAACAACTCACTGAAGATGGCCTATATTAGACCGAAACGCGTCGGACATAATAAATGCCTATTGTGGATAAGCCAATTTATTTCCTACCTATCATCTTATGAAGTTCCAGAAAATCAGGTTGGACGCCATCAAAAAATTAAATCTTACAGACTTTTCCATTGTGAAATTCGAAAGAAATGAAAAATGTAGTTTTACGAAAAAGGGTAAATTTATGCTAAAAACGGTTTAATTTGATGCGAAAAATGTTAATTTAAAATACAAGAATGTCAATTCCAAATTAAAAAACGGGTTAATTTGATGTAAAAAGCTTCATAAAAAGGGGCGTTCAAAGCGACATTTATTACAAGTGGTTCGGAATAACTCATTTTTAGTGCACTTAAAAAAGGGTTTAATTTTTTTTAAGGAAAGAGAAAATCCAGAAAATAAAAATCTCGCAAAAATATTCGCAAACCTAACGGAATTTAATTAACATGTAAATATACCAGCTGCTAAAGTTTCTAATGATTTAAAAAAAAGGTTAATTTAAAATTTAAAAGGGCTAATTTGAAGTTAGAAAGAGTTAATTTGAAATTAAAAAGAGCCTATCAGAAGTTAAAAATAGGTAATTTCAAGTTAAAAAGCGCAAATTTGAAGTTAAAAAGGGTAAATTTGACGAAAAAAGCTTTATAACTAATCCTATTTAATCGTTTGTCTTGGCTGACATCCATTTTATTTCAGTTGCCAGTTAAAATTCGATTGATCTTTCCTAATAATTTTAATTTCACACGGTGAATTATGTCTACTAAACACATATGGATTTCGAAATAATCCTTTTAAATACTGAAAAAATCGGCTGAAAAATTTGAATAAAAAATCGGTGTGCATAAGTTTAGAAAAAGTTAAAAACAACATTGAGATAACAAAAATATCAATCAAATTTAATTATCGTCGCTTTGTATTCAACGGAGAGACTCCAGGGGTTTCGACTGCAATATCGCACAAATAAATACATTCACACCAATGTACATTGTACTCACTGGAATTAAGTCGGATCTAAATTAGGGTTGGATTTATTAACTTATTAATATTTATGTTATTTTTGATTTTTCTTACGTGATCTACACCTTAATGATGAAAAAATTATTACACTGTATATCAGCAGGTTATAAATAAATTTTAATTTATGTTGTACTGTAAATAACTAAAAAAATTTTTGACCAATGTCATATTGCGGCATATTTTTCATTGACTCGCATATTATTATTTATGTAATCGATTTCGTGTTTTTTCGTGTGATTCAATTGGGTCAACGTTGGGTTTAACTTAAATATCTGAGCCAACCACCGATGCAATATAATTGATTTAGGTACTGTAATTTATTATATTTTGCACTTTCGAGGTTCCCGCTGGATTGGAGAACGGAAAACCTCGAATCCCAATCGGACTAAGTCGTGTTATAATCACCGTTTCACAAGAAGTATAAAGAAAGAAAAAAAAAACCTTGGGCACATAAAAGAAAGATCTGGGCGAGTTGGACGAGTTGCTGGGGCGTAACGTCTCCTGGTAAAAGTGATAGTGCCCGTTGGATGGACACGATATGTAGACACGATGATTGCCGGTGTGAGGTTGGGACGCTCTGAACTTGAAAGTGAAAGTGGCCAAATGACTACAATCACTTCATGGACCTTTATCTCGGCTAATATTGACGTTGGACTTCGGTCGACCGGTTTTAACCGTTGATACATCAGAACGGCCGTTTTTACTGTATATAAAACAGACGTGATCACAGAGTATTTGCGGTTCATTATCAGATAATTTTTAGAACACGGTCACTAATTCAAAACAATCAATGAGTTTAATAAACGCGTAATAAAATTTCACAATTTCTTAGCTGGTGTTTAATCATGAAAATATGGCCTATCGCATGTACCAGCACCTACATGCGCACCTACGCAGTTTAGGCCCAGATGATCAAGGGTTATAACTAGGCACTTAGTTTATTTGGAGAAGGCTATGGCTTGTGGGTTTGATTTAGGTTCCCCTCTCTGGCCAATGCTTAGTATTACCTTCGCTTTAAGCAGTCCATTGCCTATATGACTTTTCCACTCGAGTCTTTGGTCAAAGTCAAAGATTATATGTAGTTATTTGTTTAGAGAAGGTTTTGGCATTCTTTAAACGGATGGTTTTAATGTTCAGCTGTGCCCTGTCCTGGCTGTATGTAGTATGTTGCCCAGATGATTTTCCCACTTGAACTGTTGTTCAAGGGTTATACCTAGGGATTCAATTTTTTTCGGTTATGGCTTTAAGTTTTAAAGTGGGTACTTTTAGGTTTGGCTGGCCTTTCTGGCCCAATGGTTAGTACTGACAATTTTCACTTGAGATTTGGTCAAGGGTTATCTAAGTTCACAGTTTCATTTTTTTGTGGCTTCGTATTTTAAAGTGGACGCTTTTAGAGTTAGATCACAAACTAAAGTCATTGACTGTCATTGATGATTATTTTTCCCGAGTCCTTTTGGGTTACTAGGTTATGTTTGCATTGTGCTGTTGTTTCGCATTCGAAGATATGGGCGGCAGTTTCTTCATCCTCAGTACATAACTAATCATCGTTGAACATACCATGTTTTTAGGGTTTTCTCAGATTCCACTGACTGGTATAGCCTAATCACTAATCCCCTGGTGTACTCACTTCTCCTTTCGTTATTTTGTGGATCGATTCTTAGATGGAGGAGCCTTCGTAGGATGTTGGTATTCCAGAGTTCTTCTGTAAAACAGAAGCCGATAAATGAGTGAAGAAAGTTTGACGAGGACTCGTCAGCCCTGAACCTTTTAGGCATACCAAACTGCCATCAGACAATACTTGAAGCATTAATTCTTGGTTCATTGGTATTAGGTTCCAGGACCATGCGAAAAAATTCATTAAAGGACCATCGCAGTGACTAACAGGACTAGCAAACCTTGTATTAAGACTGGAATTATAGTACGACTACTGACTAGACATATTGCTAAGGTCGCAAAGACCTTACCAGTTTTTAACACCTTTTAACCATCTTTTAACCTTAATCTTAACCTCTCGATGCATTTGCTCCCCTCTGTCTAATCATATAATTTGGGTTAGTCAATCCCTCTCCTAGTGAATATATTGCACTCAGGCTGGGTGCGGCCAATTCTCAGCCTGTACTGTGTTTTGTAAAATTCTGCTTTTTTTGTAAGGTCCTATATATGTTTCCAACATTATAATCCGCACCATCCATAGGAAACAGCCACGAACTTATTTCGGATATTGCCAGGAAGAAGAAGGAAAGCAGAACATCTACATGTCCGTTGTTGGTACTAACTCCTATGCAGGCTATCCTACTCCTAGGAGGAGGGCAAAAACAAAGCTTTTAGGCCTGACAAAAAGCCTTAAGCTTAACGAAGACCTCTAGATAAAGTGGAGATAGAACAATACACATTATTGGTAAGGTCGCAAAGGGGCCGAAACTTTTTCACCTTAACCTTACTCTATTATGTTTAGTGATCTGATTGACCAAATTGCTGCTTTCAATTAATTATTGTTTTTATGTAAGGCCTTAGTTGAAATGAAATAACTAATGCCACGAGCGGGATTCGAACCCACGACCTTCTGCTCTAACCACTTGAGCTATCGTGACTTCGACCACTCGGACACCAACTCCTCATCCCAACCTACAACCTTTCGAATTTTCCCTCCTTTTTGCCATTTTTCAAATGTCGTGTAATCACTGTTCGATTATCGGCCTTAGCCTTAACCCCGACATGCATTTGCTCTGTCTATATCGTATAATTTGGGTTTGTAATCCTTCTCCCAGTGAATGTCGCACTCTGGCCGGGTGTGCCCAAATCTTAGCCGGTACTGTGTTTTGTAAAGTTCTGCTTTTTTTTAGATCTTTCATCTCAACCAACTTCTCCAAAACCATCACTGCCTTCATCGGATGGATCAGACTTACTTCGTGCGTTTTGGCCTACTGGATGACCCTGCAGATTAGAGTCTCAGACATGTCAGCATGATATACACTCAATAGCCTGCTACTTATTAAAAGATGGCCATTATAGGTGGGGGGAGTATTATTATTGTTGTATGCCTAAAATTGTAGTCCCCATGAAATTTAATCGTTTTTTGTAGTTTGTATGAGCTTCTCCTTCTCTATGAGTTGACAATACCCATGTCTGAGACTCAAATCAGTTGAGGTGCAAAGATGTTCTTACATTTCTGTTTTGATCGTGATGCTAAAGCTGAGAAGAATTTGTTCCTGTATCTTTCATTTTTGGATCATTCCTCCTCCCACAGCCGCAATTAGGATGATAATCATGATGATACTAAGAAACAAGGGCTTAGTTCAGTTCAATTGACTCGAATCTTCTTTGAAGAAGAAGTAGGTCATATACTTATTTTCCTGGGTCTTTTTGGTACTCTAGGGTCTCATTGGGGTTTGAGTGACAGTGAACCTTGTTGGATAGCACCCTATTATGCGTACATTTGCCAATCTTCGCACACATACTTGTAGATTTTTGTTTTGTTTAATCTACCAGATTAATGAGCCAGCCGCAAGTAGTAATCGTAAAGGACCTACTGACAAGTGATGGGCACCGTTGCGACTTCCAATTCATTATTTATAGCTTACTTAATTCATTTATACCAGCCTTTTTTTTACAAATCGTTGCGTGACATTTACATTGAAAACATATACCGAATCTTTAAATTTGAAGACAAAATTGGCACTAATATAAGCTTAAAATTATCTAAGACGTATTGCACATGAATATTACACGTATACACACGTAATCATGTATTGCGTTCTTTTTGGATGGATGGATGGATTGGTAACAAAGAAAGACCGCTGAACCAGAAAAATACAGACAGGTAAGGTAAAAAAGGAAATGAAATGTGAAGGGGAATTGTTGAGATTTCTTCTTGAGATGATTGCACATCTTCAGAGGACAACAGCGTGGATATGAAGACCAGAATAGTAAACGACTGAAGAAGCGCCAAAATTTTAAGTGAAACTCGACAATAAAGAAACATCTTAACAGTCGGATAATCTTTGGACTCTTTGAAGGAATTATATAAAAAAAGAAAATCTAGGTTAAAGAAACGTTTCCTCGAGATTGGCATCCTTCAATTAATGGAAAGGAACGAGAGAGTTTTTCCCGGCTGTGAAATGTTCGCAACATGCAGATCGGTTAAAACGCACTTTCTTCCATTGAGCCTCGGCTGAAATGTCGCTTCGGTGCTTTCAAACGGATGCGGTTTGCTTTAATTATGTTCTCTGATCAAAGGTCTGGTGTGAACTGTTTTCACTCGCTACTGTAACACGAAGACCTGCCCATTTTCTAGTCAACAGTTTTGCATAATAACGGATGGTATTGATTGGGAATAAAATCAGCCAAGAACAAAATAATTTTAAGGTTAAAAAATTACTACGCAAACAGATGTTATTTAAGCAATGGGTCAAAGTTTCCTTTCAGTGAGACATCAATGACGAAACGCCTGACCTTTACAGTAGACATCAAACATTCCATAGATGGTCGGGCTTTGAAATAAATTTATAAAGTGAAAAAGTTAACAATTTGCCCAATTACGAAATAGCATAGTACACTCTAAGTACGAACACTTAACATTTTCGAGGCTATTGACTTTTTCTGCCAAAACGTTTCGCACAAGTTTACAAAGATGAAAAAAACAGTCACGACATCATCACAGATTAGGTTCATCTCTCAGCAACACTGAAACTCTGGGGGCTGAAATGATCGGAAATGGCATAACTTAACCTAAAAAATAATGCCCATGTTTTAAGAAGTGGATTAACAAGAGGTCATTATTCGATTCCTACTTGCGGCTAACACATTAATCTGGTGGACTAAAGCTCAAAAAAACAATCTACCCAAAAACAATGCATGCGAAGATTGGCAAATGTATGCGTCAAAGGGTGCAACCCAACATGGTTCAATGTCACTCAAACCCCAATTGGGATGAACCTAATCTGTGATGATGTCGGGACTGTTTTTTTTATCTTTGTTAACTTGTGTGAAACGTTGAGTACAAATTGTACGTTGAGACAAAAAGACTCAGGGAATGTAAGTGCATTACATACTACTTCTTAAAAAAAGGTTCGAGTCAACTGAACGAAGTAAACCCAAGTCCGAACAATGAACATTTTCGAGGCTATTGACTTCTCTTGCGATGCCAAAACGTTTCACCCGACAAGTTTATAAAGAGAGACAAAAAAACAGTCACGTCATCATCATGGATTAGGTTCATCTTTCAGTATCACTGGAAATCAGGAGATCAGAATGATCGGAAATGGCATAAATTCACGCACAATTTAATGCCTATGTTTTAAGAAGTAGCAGGTCATCGATTGAATAACAGGAGGTCATTATACGATTCTTACTTCCGGATGGTTCATTAACATGGTACACTAATGCTTAAAAAATTGAACCGAACGAACGAAACGCTGGCATCCTACTATTATCAATATGTCCTACATGCGACAGTGAGAGAAGGAATGGTCCAAAAATGAAAGATAAAGGAACAAATTCTTCTCATCCATAGCATCAAGATCACGGAAGAAATGTAAGAACATCTTTATCAATCAGGTAAATTGATTTGAGTATCATACATGGGTTTGCAAGCATATGCACAAGGAGAAGCTCATACAGAATCCAAAAAAACTTCGCCCCACCCATAATGCCCATCATTTAGGAAGTAGCAGATCATTGCAGATTGTATGTCATGCTGACATGACTGAGACTCTATTTTGCAGGGGCATGTCGGGTTATCCAGTAGGCCGAAAACGCAGGAACGTCTGATGCATCTCATGAAGGCAGTGGTGGTTTTGGAGAAGTTGGCTGAGATGAAAGCTCTAAAAAAAGCAGAACTTAACAAAACACAGTATTGACTAAGATTTGGCCACACCCGGCCAGAGTGCGACATTCACTGGGAGAAGGGATTACAAACCCAAATTATACGATATAGACAGAGCAAATGCATGTCGGGGTTAAGGCTAAGGCCGATAATCGAACAATGATTACACGACATTTGAAAAATGGCAAAAAGGAGGGAAAATTCGAAAGGTTGTAGGTTGGGATGAGGAGTTGGTGTCCGAGTGGTCGAAGTCACGATAGCTCAAGTGGTTAGAGCAGAAGGTCGTGGGTTCGAATCCCGCTCGTGGCATTAGTTATTTCATTTCAACTAAGGCCTTACATAAAAATAATAATTAATTGAAAGCAGTAATTTGGTTAATCAGACCACTAAACATAATAGAGTTAAGCTTAAGGTGAAAAAGTTTCGGCCTCTTTGTGACCTTACCAATAATGGTGTATTGTTCTATCTCCATTTTATCTAGAGGTCTTCGTTAAGCTTAAGGCTTTTTGTCAGGCCTAAAAGCTTTGCTAAAAGCTCCGTTTTTTGCCCTCCTCCTAGGAGTGGGATAGCCTGCATAGGAGTTAGTACCAACAACGGACATGTAGCTGTTCTGCTTTCCTTCTTCCTCCTGGCAATATCCGAAATAAGTTCGTGGCCGTTTCCTATGGATGGTGCGGATTATAATGTTGGAAACATATATAGGACCGTTAACTATTGTTTT
>NW_019393110.1:0-10932 GCF_000648675.2 Cimex lectularius
GAGGTTTCGCCAAAAAAGTTGAAATTTTCCGTTTTTTTAATATGTTTATTTCGGCGTTCTGTTTGCTCAAATCAACTACAGAATGTTTTATGTAGATTGCAATAAAAATATAATAAAAACTATCAAAGTTTATCAATAACCAAATATTTCATTAATTTTGAAACAGAAGGAACCAAATATAATTCTGGTAGAATTTATTTATTTATGTTGTATAATTCCAAATGTTAATAAAAATTATAGGAAAAGTGTAATATTTAGTGATCATTAATTACTTGTTATTTAAAGATCGTGAGATGCGGTCTGGTGTGATGTAGGTTATAACGTGCTAACGTTTCGATCTTTAATTGTTGAATTCGTGAGAAGAGGTCAAAAATGGGGTAGTTTATAAAAACACCTTTTTGATTTTTTTTCGATGTTCCGACCTTTATTCAGGTCATCCTTTTTCATTTTGAAAAACAACTCAACTTTGATTTCGACAAAATACAAATATTAAACAAGCGAAAAAACAAATACAAACGCAATAGTTTTATTAATTTAATTGTTGTATTATACGTTTTGTGGGTTTTATGTATATTTTTGTTATTGAATTTGATTTATGATATTAACGAACCTGCGGCTCAGTTTACATGTGTCTGTTCTGTAATTGATGCCATTTTTATTTCTGTTGATGTAAACTATTCTAAAAAGTTATATTTATGATTCTTTATTCAGTATTTAATATTTTTGTATTGTTGAATTCAAAATTATGTTGCCGTGCTCCACAGGGTTTTGTTTGGGATTTTTGCAATCATAGATATGTTGTTTCAGCCTCTTACTCAGATATTGGGATGTAATTCCGCTAGAGGTGCGAAAACAAAATTCATATTAGTTCCACGGAAAAAATGACCTAGTTTACTTGTTTAATACATTTGGTTTTGAGAAATTTGTTGATTATTGATAAACTTTGATAGCTTTTACTATAGATGATATTTGACTGTAGGTTTTAGGGGTCAAGAAATGAATAAATTTAAATTCAAACAAAAATTCATTTACTGTTGGAAACAATAAAATCGGACTGCTATTTCCATTTTAAAAAGTGGTTAATTTCTGACAAATAATTTTCCCATTTTGTGTATTTTCTTATAGAAATATTTTATATATTTTTAAACGTCATGTTNACCTCATCAATCAACCCTTCCTTTGGAAAGCTTTTCTTTATTTACAGCGCAAATTGGCCTTCCAAATACCAAAAGAAACATTTAATTATTCCTTTTAATTTTTGAAGACTACGTTTGAAAGACGGAGGGAACGCTGAAGAATGATTTCATGCATTCTTTAAATTAAAGTCATAACAATGTTAAAAAAATAAATACAAAATAAAAATTCCAAAGGATTGGCACACGCTTTCATGTGATGTGTGTATCAGCTTAGTTTTTAATATATTTGTTATGTATCTATTAGCGAATAGTCAACCTGGATAACATGAAAATATTCTGCAAGTTACAGTTCATTACACACAGCTTTAATATTAATTAAACGATAATTATTAAAGTATCATTGCGTGTTTTATACTCATGGGTCGGTAGAGAAAAATACTTTTTTTTGGTTTTTTGAATAACTCGTTGTAGATTACAATCCCAGGTGAGTCGTGGTGTAATAGCTGTTTTCTTAGCCGCCGCTGTGTTTGCTTTTTGATGATTAAAACGCTTTAAATCCTTTGAAAAAAATATGAGGTCACTTTAACAGATTTTCCTTATTAGTTAGAATCTATCCAGTCGTAAGATGAAGAGTTCTTTTTTTGTCTCAATATAAACAATTAATCCATACTGTGTAGCTTTGCACCCAATCATCAAGAGAGGAAATTTTCATTTATTCGCACTGTTCACCACTACAATAATATGTATTCTTTTCTAAACTATGCATTATTGTAAACTCCCCAATATTGTGTCTACAATAACAAGGGAACGACCAAGTTAGTGGGTCACGGATTTGGAGCAAACTTTTTTTTTGAGATTCTACACTTCAAAATATCGGACTCATATCCGCCAGTTCTTTTTAATAGTCCCTCATTTGGCCAATCTTTTTTTTTTTGAAAGTTGAAATTTTCCGTTTTTTAATATTTTTATTTTGCTATTCTATTTATCAAATCAACTATGGAAANCAGAAAGGCTTAATACAATAAAAAAGCGAAATCTTGGCAAAAAAGATACGACTACTTCATTTTGAACAGCATACGTATTTTTTAAATCTCTAAATAACGATTTATAGAAAATCTAAACAAATTTTATTTTTGACTGAAAAAATGCAACCAATTTTTATTTCCTGGACTGTTTTAAATGAGTTAAAAAAACTACGGAAAAAGACGTATCTTTTAAGTTACTCTCCTACTTTCTATACGCTATTGTTATTTTTTGTTGGTAGGACGACCTTTACAAAATGAAGCACCTCCATAAAGATTGAAACTTTTATCCTTTGGTAAATCGATTAAATATGTGGTTATGAAGAATCATGGCCGATGGGATAAAAATATCGAGGAGACTCTTTATCCATGACGGTTTTCAATTTTCGTCCCGGTTTTTCAAAATCACGAGTGAGGAAGACACTCGTGCTCTTTGTGGAGACACCGGAGCTAGCAACCGTTGGTCAGCAGAACAGTTAGGTTTTCCCATTTCTACATCTATTTCCGCACCGTTTTCACAAAATCAATTAGGTTTAAACTAACTTTAACTTTAAATGCCTTGTCAAAACATCTTGGACTTTGTTTAGGATTTGGCGGGCATTATGGAATGGGTTCCGCCTTGCAGCAGTGACAATATTTCTGTCCTCCCTTACCGTCGTAATGCGCCTCCGATTGGCCGCACTTCGTCCTGAGAACCGCCAACTGCCTCTGCGATATCCACTCGAAGACTTATTCTCACAATAATATTGCGAAATTTTGGTTCAAGATGATGTCTTTCCATGGTTAAAGAGAATACAACTGGATTAAAATGAAGAAAGACGAGAAAAGGTGATCGTTTACAAAAGGAGTAATCTTCATGTTTATTATTCTGAAGTAAATCTATTATTAAAAAAGAGGATTAACAAATTTTTTGTTTTTGGTTTGTATTTTCTATTTTCTTTCATCCAACTAAGAAGAATATATTGGTTAATTTAATTAAAATTAATAGAATAAGAATATATTACAAATATCGTTATTCATTTTGAACCTTTATACCAATTTTTCTGTTTTATTTTTCTTATTGTGCTATGAATGCGTGGCTTGGGTGTTTTTAATTTTTGGCAATAAAGTAAATATGTAAATAAATTATACACCTTTTAGTCCGATGGTGGTTTTTTTAAATATTACTTGCTACGATTGTTTTCCTATTATTGTACAAAATATTAAAAAAGATTAATTTTAATACGATGAAGAGGTTTAGAGAAAAGTGTAAGGAAATGTAGGGAAAAAATTTCAGGCGTAAACGGTAAGAGACATACGTTTATGAAAGCAGAAAATTATTTTTAACAATTGTAAAGGTTGAAATCTTATAGGATCAGTTTCATTCTGTGCCAAAACCGTTCTAGTTTTATGATATAAAAATTATTTTATGTTCCGAAAAAGGGTCAATACTTTTTACTACTTGTAAATTTGTTTTCAATAAATTAGGCCCTGAAGATGGCGGAACATTCGCCGAAAGCTTGGTGAAACCCAATAGGGATGTTTTTTTATTCACCTGTAAAATGACCTCAAGAAGATCCAATACATCAATTCAATACTACTTCTTCGCTCCTAGGTGTNGCTTAGTCAGAGTACGTAAATGAGTAGTTGAAACGGGGTGACGGTGGGAATCGAACCCACCACCGCGCGGGATCTGTAGCCGAGAATCTATTACGCTGGGCACTCGGCTACCGCGGTCCCCAATGTCAGGATGTCGTGGGTCCGAGTCCTGCCCGTGACATTAATTTTTCAACTCAACCATACCATGAACAAAAAAATAATAAATCAATTAAAATAATTACTAATGTATATAACACGCACAAAGTTCTTAATAAAAATAAAATGTGATTGTACTCAGTATATAAGTGTGAAAAAACTGAAAATTAGTATTCGATCTTGGAAACAGATCCCTTTAAATTGAGAAAGCGCTCATTTTTATTCATTAAGAATAAGAATTGTTTGAACGGGCCTCTTTAAAATGCATGAACATTCCGTTTGTAGGTCGGACAGATGTAAATGTTGCAATAATAAAATAGAAAATGGCTTTATAAATAATTCATAGGTGGGGAAAGGAAAACAATTATTTTCACGTTTTTACAGGAACCGCACATATCAGGTCTGAGATATTACTTGTTCTATTGTTGTACAATCAATTATACGGTTATTTTGTGTTTCAAAGGGTTTTCACGGACATGACCGGCCATTAAGGCAAGTTGTCTTCTCTGGAGGATCACCGGCCCTCGCAGATATGGCATAGCCTCAACTAATGTGCTAATCTATAGTCCGTTCTACCTTTAGATGAGCCTACGTGAAGTGAATGGAATCTTCCTTTCTCAACTTGAATGTATAAATGGCGGAATAAGTCTCCACCCTCAAGTTCACAACTGCTACTTCACATCCCACTCACACCTAAAATACGCAAATCAGTGTTTTTTTTCCAAGTCATCCTTGTTTTGTCGTTTTACTTTCTATGTGCCGATAAAATAGCTTAGACAATTCTGCTTTATATATAAAAATTATTATAATATTATACATAAAAATTAAAAAAATACTAACGGTTTTTTTGGCTATATGAAATAAAATTTATATGTATTTACACAGAGAAATAATTATCACAGGAGGGAATAGCATGCGTTCACGCGGATAGAACACATCTTTCAAATGACAGATAAAAAATGTTTCTTATTTAACTTACATTAAATACAGGAAACATGTAAATAATGAAAATACGGTAGGTATAATAGCCAGAGGTCATCGCATTTTGGTAAAAAAAATTGTTCTTGTAGCAATAGATGAAAGTAGGTAAAAGTATCTAACTTTTCAAAGATTTTGAACGTTTTACCTCAAAAGGTCGTTAAAATATTGTAATAGAAAAATAAAACAACAGGCACACTATTTTGTTGAAAGCAACCACTGGTACTTTTATTTTCTTTAGAAGAGCAGTAAAACAATAATAAAATTTACTGAAAACAGCTTTATATACTTTCCATTATTTCTTATTGAAAAGTATTAAAATAGTACGACTTATGATGAATTTAAAAAAATTAATAATTGAGAAAAAGTTAAATTCACTAATTTCGTGGTCCGCTTGACCAATTTAGTTCGAATCCCGCTCGTGCCATTGACTTTTTTATCTGAACTTAAAAGCTTAATTAATTGTAATTGAGAAAAAGGTTTAGCCGTTGAAATCATATTCTAAACAGATAGGTTTGATTGTGTTTTATTATTTAAAGCCTGCATAAAAGTGGAAAGACCGTTTTTCGGACGAACAGCTCGTTTTTCTCTTTGATGAATGTTAATCTTGATACGGTGTTCTCTTTAGATGAGTAATTAAGAGTTTTGTACTTTCTATATTATGTACTCATTTTTGGTGTGTAGTTATATATATTTTTACACTGTTTGTTGTTTTACAGATGACCCTCCCTTTTTCAAAAACAACTCAGCATTGGAAAAAGTTACACTTTTTTTACCATAAGCTTAATTAAGATAGTTAGTTAGATAGCAGTTCATTTTTAAGCGAGTTTGTACTTTTGGGTTAAGCATTAAACTCGCGCAATGCCGTTTAACACGATCGGACGTGTAATGTTTCGCTCTACAAAAGTTTCTTTTTTCCATGGTTTATTCTACGAAAATTGACTTGAAACTTCGTCACATGGTACAGGACAGTACCAATAGTCTGTTGTGGAAATAGTCCGTAAAAATTGTGATGTTACTAACTCAAAAAACAATTTAAATATTGCGAAAAGAAATTGGAAGTCGCACCAGAAGTAGGCCAGTTATGCTACGTAAGGATCGCTCTGTAAGCAGAAAAATGTAGGTATTATTACAACGTTTAGTAAAGCTCCGAGCGATCAAAACCTCACTCATGCCCCTACCCGACTACCCTAAAGCGGGGAACAAACTTACCCGATGCTACCCGACGCAAATCCAAAGTCCAATTTTCCATAAATTGTATTACCCCCGTGCACATCTGCCCGATGCAACGCTACCCTACTCTACGCTACGCGATCCCAACTGTCCAGATTTTCGTCGAGTAGCATCGAGTACAGTGGAAGACAAAAGAACCGGACACTCATATTTTTATGCAAACTACATGTATTATTGTCGTTATATTAATTACAACATACTTATTTTAATATAAACCAAATTAACCGAGATCAAAAATTCATTAGTTTTTATTTCTNTTTACCATACCATATCATATTACATGGTTGTGCTCAAAATGATGCATTAAGAACAAAAGAGGTGTTGCGATTGCGATACTGATTTGTGATACACGCTGTGTGACTGTACGCGGCGTGCGCTTGACGTCGCATAGATGTTCACACCCTACCAAAACGAGAAGAGGCGTCGGGTAGCATCGGGTAGCGACGCATAGCGTTGCGTCGGGTAAGAGTGTGGCTAGGAAAAAATTGAAAAGATGGGAAAGACAGAACAAATAAATACCCTTCAATTACAACTCGCTCAAGAGCGCAAATGTAATCAGGAATTACAAAACATGATCCTACAAATGAAAAAATTTACTCTACCAACTTCAGATGAAGAAGAAGAAATAGTAGCCAAAGAAACGGCATGGCTTATTCAAAGAATAAAAAAAGAAAATTTATATCATCACCTGACAATTGTGAGATCAAAACTTCAAATAATATTTTAGATCTTGTCAAAAATCCAGTTGAAAACAGATCAGACAAAACACAAGCATTAGTGCAAAGGCCACTCCTACATTCCTAACTAATGTGACTGATGTGAAACAATATATGAAGCTCTTCAAGAACAGAAAATTAACTGTAATGTTAAACTCATGACCAATAACCAAATAGAAACGTTGACAATGAAACTGAGTATAAGAGAATTACAGAATTCAAGAAAACATGGAGTGGCATACATACAGAAAATTGATATTTGTTTAGTAACTAAAACCCACTTAACAAAAGTCATTTAAAAAATTAAATGGCTACAGAATATATCACACCATCCATCCTAATAACAATGCTAACGATGGTAGCGCTATCATCATAAATGACAACATATGACACTTCGAAGATGGTTTTCTTCAAACTGATCACATCCAACTCATCGTCCCGATCAATATTCAAAATTAAAAACAATAAATGCAGAAGTGCCACAAGGCAGTATATTAGGTTCACTTCTTTACTTGTTACATACCAGTGATTTTCCGAATGAAAACAGATGAATTAAAAATTGCAACGTTCGCAGATGACAGAAAGGTGATATTAGTATGACCGACCATCAGCTATTCAACCAAAATCCTTTAAAAGTCTTGTACAAAGATAAACGAATGGAGAAAAACATGGAAAATCAAGCACAATCAGCTTAAATCAGTATATATAATACTGATTTTGCTTTACAGACAAAACGGTGGATCATTGGAGTGGTCGCTCAATCGATGGAACTATTATTCCATGCAGCGAGACCATGCCAAGCTGAGATGGAAAGAACACGCGAAGAAAAAAAAAGAAGACAGAAATAGGTTTAAGGTATGGACAACTATACTGGTTGATAGGACGCGGCTCCAACCTTACTATACAAAATGAAATATTATTATACAAACAAGTCTTAAAGCCTATATGGACATATGACGTTCAACTATGGGGTTGTACCAAACACAGCAATATCAAAATCATACAAACACTCCAAAATAAAATCTTACGTAACATGGTCAATTCACCTTAAATAGGGATCTTAAGATCCCTGAGGTCACGGCGGAATACAAAGATTTGCCGCCAAACACCAGTCTCGCCTCAGCCAGCACGAGAATGTGGAAGTGACCGAACTCCAACATAATCGAAACATCGTCAAAGGTTAAAAAGAACAAAGCCGTATGAACTAGATTAGTTAAAAATTAGGAAATAGTGAAATGTAATATATTTGTGACAAAATATTACAAATTTTTTATTAAAAAATATATATATTTCTCTACCCTCTCACAAATTTCAGTTAAAAAAGTAACAAATAAATAAATTGCTCTATACTATTGTGTGCCTATTATTGTTCTTGAACAAAAAGAACTCTTTCAAAGTCAACATGAGTAATGGAGAAAAAACGTACCGAAAGGTGAAAAAGGGGACCGCGGTAGCCGAGTGGTTAGCATGAGAGACTCTCACGCCGCGGTCGTGGGTTCGATTCCCACCGTCGCCTCTGGCCCTTTTTTCCCGATAACCCCCAATTTGAACACACAAGAATTCGTACTATGGCTAATATGCAAGATCATAAGGCCAATAAAAAAAAAAAAAATTTGGTTATACACAATAACTTATTCTCCGCGCTCCATTGCTCGCTAAAATTGTTTGCCTATTTTACTCTCTAAAATAAAATAAAAATGTTTTAATATGCTGAAGAGGTTTGGACAAAATAGCACCGAAACTTAGAAAAACCTCCTTTTTTGGTAAAAAATATTTTATTTCTTCACTCCTGTGTGATTTTAAATAACGTTTTTTGCTACAATAGTTTGCTCTCTAATTTTTTTAACATGATGAAGAAGTTTGAAGAAAAGTGTACTAAACGGTTGTTACATAATAAAAACAAACAAAAAAATTAAAAACTGCATTTTTCGGGCCAAAAACGATCGCTATTCTTTAAGTAAACAATTCTAAGGGTTTTATTACGTTATACAACATCGGAACTTATTTTCGAATTCTTAGCAAGTGTCTACTTCCCTTTTTATGTCCCCACCCTTTAAATAATGTACTCACTCAAGAGGTCATAGGGAGTCCCGGGACATCCACTATTCAGAATACCCAGAATACCGAGGATAGCGTCAAGGAGGGACTGGCGGAAGAACCAGGATGTCACTGCACAGGACAGCGACCCATTACATTTTAGACACGGTTTTGTGTATGTTTTAAATGGTATTTTGGAAAACATTTAAATCCAAGTGTTTAAATTTGAGAATAAAATAAATTGTGTGAATTTGAAAATGAAGTTAAATTGAATGAATTAAATTAAAGCTGAGTGAGTCACTATTTATTTAGTGAATATTATTGTTAATGTAAAAGTGAATTTACATTTGACAACTTGCGACAACAGAACCATTAACATTACAATTTTAGCTGATTTTTTATATTTATGTGGTTGGTGAATCCTAGTAATCTAGACGGTTAAATTTTCCGGTGCATGCACAAAATTTAACAAAAGGGAACGAAAATATATTTTTATATTGTTATAAAATATATATTATATTTTGTTCGTAAAATTTAAGTTAAGGGTAAATTACACCCTCCTCCGCTCTACTTTCCTGACTCTTAAATGTACCCAGTGTGAACAAAGTGTACAAATTGAAATCAATTTAAAAAGAAATTTATAATTTTCCTTCTTCTTTGTAATAAGATTTTGTAATCTAAACATTTGTACTTGACAAGCGGGGAATCGATTGTGAAAAAGTTTCTCCAACTTTTAATTTCCTAGTGTTAGATATTTTTTCAGTTTTAAAACCTTAAAATATGAATTATACCTTCCTGTAATTTAATAAGGTTTTATTTGCAATTAATTAAGATTAGAAAGTGATAATTAGAAAATCAACTTTTGACACTTATCAAAAAAGTATTTTAAAAAAAATTCCAAGGAGAAAACCAAAAAGTAAAAATAATCTCATTTCATTTCATAACTGGCCAACTTGTGTCTTCGTTAAAATAAATTAATCCTTTAAATGAGTTCAATTTCAGGTGGAATGAGAATGTAAAATAGCATGACGAGGCCGATAAAGTTTCTATGAAGGATATTGGGAAAGGGGGGTGGATAAAGTTTAATTTTATATCAGAGCATAGTGGGTTTGTGTGGCCTTACCATGAATAATTCAGTTAACTTCTAACGGACACCTGTAAGGATTCAACCCAATCTCCATAGCTAGATTATTTATAAATACTGTATGGCTCCTCAAACAATCTTCTCGTAAGCCGGGCAACAACTGGGAACTGCATTCTCGATAAATTTCTAACAAGCAATTACGTTGACGGAGTCCTTTCTTTTATAAAAGAGGAAACGACTGCCCTTTCATGTCTAAATAAAATATTAAATCAAAAAGGCTTTAATGCAAACTGTAGATGTAGCGACATGTCTCTTCACAAACGCTCGCTTTTAGTATTTAGTTTATACTAACCTTAAGCCCACTGGAATATATTCTTTCGAGGTTATTTTATAAAGTTAAATAATTTTTTAAGCACATAACAAACGTAGAGGTAATACAGGCAAATTGCATCGGAAATAAAGGTAAAAAATTTACAAATATTCCCTTGTAATAAAGGTGGCGTTCATATTGAGTTTCTTGAACTATAAAGTCCGGAAATATTAAAATAAGACCAGGAGAGGGAGGAAATATCGGGTATATTGACTTCCTTCCCTGCAGCCCTTATGCCGGTTAAATCGGCAAAGAGTTTTCAGCAAGAGTAAACAGGCGGCATTCGTGATGTATAATCGGCAAAAGGAGCGAGCTATTATTATAGCGTGATAAAAATACTGCAAATGTATCAGACATTGTTCCAATATTTCAAAAGAGGGGAGGAAGATTCTACTTGACTGGGCTCAAGGTTCTTAGATGAGAAAACCTGGGAACCGGGCAATTATACTCTAGGGGTTAATGTTTAACGAAAGAATGAGGCAATTGTCGAATACCGATGTCAACTTACGAGGGTCAACCCTGGTTTTCTAAAAAAAAAAAGTTTTGTTTATCTATGGTAATCCCATGACATAAATCGGGCCCAAAACTCGATTTTAATAATTACAGGCCTATTTCCTTTACA
>NW_019393111.1:0-8082 GCF_000648675.2 Cimex lectularius
GGAAAGCAGGATGCAATCTTTCGCAAGAACATCGTTGTATGTGTAATTTAAAAAAATTAAGAAATAGTTTTTCACCTTTTTTCACTTGTTTAATGACCTCTGCGATGATTGGAACCCTACATAGATTATCTGCAGGTCGATCAACAAACATCATATCTACTGTTTTGTTACTCACCCCTCCACAACGGAAAATTCTTCGGTTCCCTTAGCTGTCCGTTGTAGAGGGGTTTCACATTTCCACACAAAGGTTAGAGAAAGGCGAAATGGTGGACGCTATGACAGACTAAAACAGCGAAGATTTGTAGAACGGTGTGATCGGAACGGATTGAAATATTGTTTATCATGTAAGTTAGAAAACAGGTGTAGTTTTGGAAAAAAAATGTATTTCTAGCAGTTTTTGAGAAGACGAAACTCTTCATCTGGTATAAAGCTTGCATGGTTCGTTGTATTCGTTGTGCGACAAAAGGAATTTATTTCAAATTGAAAAAAAAAAAAAAAATCAAACCACCCCAGAAGCGCGGATTTCATTAATGGAAATGTCGGTTGATAAGTGGTGGGAGGTAAGTGGCGCGGTTGCGCGTTCTGTATTTGCGGGAGCGTGGCCTCGGGGCTGCCGTCAGCCGGCAGTCAGTTGACAATGGGACAGTGAGGCATCATGACAGAGCCGAGGGATGGCGACAGTCGCGGGCCTTTACGGATTTGGAGACGACTCGAGGGGATACCGGCAGAGGAACTTCCAGAGGGATGACACGTAGGTTACCTCAATCACAATTCACGGCCGATCGAAACATCGGAACTCGAAGAATAACGAAAATCTTAAGCACATGTTTGGTGAACGATTGAGGATAGTTTTCGATTAAGCACGGTGTGATTGAAAATTTCTCTTTCTTTTCAAGTGAAGCAAACGGAAAAGTGATCCTTATTTTTAAAAGTGTTACTAGATTCTTAGAAAGCATACCTAGTGAAAATTTGCATTTCAGCGACAATACATCCAATTTTTATATACATTAAACAAAATACACCTTAATTTGGCTTAGACAAGACCATAACCTAAAAAAAATCTCAATTTTGTTTTAAACTACCATTTAAAAAAATAAAGCAATATGTTTTGCCATAAATACGACCGTCGATATAGGAATTTAGTTAAATAAATTGTACCAAGATTATAGTCGAAAAAATGATTTTTCATTTCTACATGGTGTCCTTAGTTTGTCCGGCTGGATTTCTCTTCAACCGATGACGTTATCGATAAAAATCCGGATTTAATATTTTTTTAGTCTAGTTTCAAAATTTTTCCCATTTTGAGAAAAATTATACAGGGTACGCCAGGCCCAGTTGAACTTCAAAATTTCAAATACGATCTACCATCTTGGCATCATATTAAAAGACTTTTTACGCTGAAAATAATAGTCCAATCGGATTTTAAATCATCTCTAAAGGCATACTAAACGGTTGAAATTTTCGAACTTGGGCAGAGGAAAATCAGAGTATTTTCGTATTTCTTGTCATCATCAGGTGGTTCAAGGTTTGGCGTGTACTTCTCGGAAATAAAATAATTGGACCTAATTGAATGAAGTTTTGTTCATGAAGATGATGGACGTCCTTCTTTGGTAGACGACGAAATATCTTAGGCTAGTATTAACCCTAATTTGCATTTCAGCGTCAATACATCAAATTTTTATATACATTAAACAAAATACACCTTAATTTGGTGTAGGAAAGACCATAAAGTAAAAAAATTTCAATTTTGTTTTAAATTTTTGAACATCATCCTCGAGTTCTGTATAAAAGAAGGGAGAAGAAATCGAGGAATATTTACAATTTTCACTCGTTATCATTATGAATTTTATATAGTAAAATCGATAATGAATGGAAAATTGTAACTTGAGTATATGAAGGACTTAAAGAGGATTATTTGATTATTATGGTTCACGTGGGTCGTATCGGGCGTTTTGAAGTCCACAGGTGGAAAATCCGCTCAGGTAGGTAATAGATCGTTCTTGACCGGTTTGGTATCTCTCCGACGTTCAAAACCTATTATTGAACTCACTGTTTGAAACGATGCCATTGATATTAATAATTATCGACCGAAATCGATTTTCCGTTTTACCCCGTTTTTTTACACGTCGGAAGGGAAAAGGAAATTTTATATACCGACTTGTTGTGTTTGAATAACTTTTTGGAGAAAGTGGTCGATGCGCAAACAGAGTCCATTGAGATTAGAGTTAAAACAGGCACTTAAGTGCACAGTGAATAGTAACAGTCGTGTTCGTGCAGGGAATGCAAATGTAGTGATAGTTGGTTAATTGAAGCAGGTTCCACTTATGGGTAATTGTCGACTTATGCCATTCCTAACTCACGTTACCTCCATCCCATCGAAACGGAATGAATTAACACGTCGGCAGCGTCTACGTCCATAAAGCTAATCTAGTTTAAATTTACAACATTAAAGTAAATTTGAAAATTGTCAGGACCAAACCATCAAGGTGTCAGGAGAATTAAAGTCAGGTTCAGTGATTCTTTCTACCAAACGTTTTTTGGACACAATGGATATTTGTCATCTTTATAAGGTATTTCATAGTTTTTTATTCATATTGAAGTTGACCTTTTACCTCAAAACCCATGACCTGTAATGATAACCACAGGAAAACCTACGACATAGACTGATGAATTTTAACAACCCACTTCTATCTGCCTGTAATTCGTACGAAAATCCAAATGATGATACCAATCACGAAACCTCAGAATCATTATTTTTTAAATGATATCAGATAGATTTTAATTTTATATAACGAATTTTGAATTTTATCTATGTTAGTGTAAACTCAGTGACAAAAAATATCACATTTTGACTGTTTAAAATGATAATTTAATTTTTTTGCTAGTTGAAAAAATGAGCTTTCAATCTTAAAAATAAGATGATTCCATTTTAAATTAATATTCCTTCATTCTTTCCAAATAATAAAAACAAAAACAATCTTTAGGGCTAAAAGGTTAAAAGAAAAAACCTTCCCCAACTTAAAAAAAACGTTTTATCTTTCAACGAGATCTGACTTCATTATGCGTTTTTGAATTTTATCTACGTTAGTGTAAACTCAGTGTTAAAAAATATCAAATTTTGACGGTTTAAAATGATAATTTGATTTCTTTGCTAGTTGAAAAAATGACCTTTCAACCTTAAAAATAAGCTGATCCTATTTTAAATTAATATTCTGTCATTCGTTCTAAATAATAAAAACAAAAACAATCTTTAGGGGTAAAAGGTTACAAGAAAAAACTCCTCAACATAAAAAAAATTTACTTTTAACGAGATCCGACTTTGTTATGCGTTTTTGAATTTTATCTACGTTAGTGTAAACTCAGTGTTAAAAAATATAAAATTTTGACGGTTTAAAATGATAATTTGATTTCTTTGCAAGTTGAAAAAATGAGCTGTCAATCTTAAAAATAAGATGATCCTATTTTAAATTAATATTCCCTCATTCTTCTATAAACAATAAAAACAAAAACAATCGCTAGGGCTAAAAAATTAAAAGAAAAAAAACCTTCCCCAACATAAAAAAAATTTTTCTTTTAACGAGATCCGACTCTTTTATGCGTTTATGAATTTTATCTACGTTAGTGTAAACTCAGTGTTAAAAATATCAAATTTTGACGGCTTAAAATAATATTTTGATTTCTTTGTTAGTTGAAAAATTGAGCTTTCAATCTTAAAAATAAGTTGATCCCATTTTAAATTAATATTCCGTCATTCGTTCCAAACAATAAAAACAATCGCTAGAGCTAAAAAGTTAAAAGAAATAAACCTTCCCCAACATAAAAAAAAACTTTTTCTTTTAACGAGATCCGACTCTTTTATACGTTTTGAATTTTATCCACGTTAATGTAAGCTCATTGTTAAAAAATGTCAAATTTTGACGGTTTAAAATGATAATTTGATTTCTTTATTAGTTGAAAAATTGTGCTTTCAATCTTAAATTATCTCTTTAAGCTAGTATTTTTACCTATTTTTGGAGAAAAACTTTACCTCAGGTACCTTAGGTCCAATTCAAATTCAAAATATCAAATACAACCCTTCACATCGTGACATATTATTTTAAATGATTTTTAGGCTGAAAGCTCAGGTTTAAGGATTTTAAATTGGTCAAAAAATGACAAAGTTTTGTCAAAATCGCCATTGTTTTCCGCGGAAAAACTCCTTTACAATTATGTGTCTAAATGTAGAGGGTCATTGAAATTGAAGTCCAACTGTGCCTGAGGAGAATTTTTCTCCAAAAAAGGTAAAATTAAGCAACTAGATTAAAAATTATTAAACATTATTTTTTATAGCGTCATGGGTTCAATAGAAATTCAGCCAGGACATCTAAAAAGGACATCCTGTATTTCTTTACGTGTTAGATAAGTCAAAACCATAAATATTTGCATGACATAAAGCATACATGTATTTAATGATCTATTTGGCAATTTCTCCTTTTTGTGACAGGAAATGAACATACTGCAAAATTTATTAATAAAATGAATTTTTTTTAACTCTTTTAGTTGAGTATAATATGTTATAAAACCTATAGTTTGGCAGTAACTTCGTCATCCTGGTTTGCCTATCCTCGCTGATTTTGTCTGTCAGATGCATTTTGACATTTTGCCAATCTCAACGTTAAGTTTGGATGATTTCTTTTTAGTCAAGTTTCGGTTATGAGGTCCTAGCTTCGTGTGTTGGTTGTTGTTGGTTTAAATCGGGTTTTTTACTGTTCTAGTCGGTCTTTTTTCTTTGATAGATAAAATCAGCGACGATGGGCAGACCGCGAAGCATACTAATAGTATAGATTCATCACCCCGTAAATAACAGGAGAAAGTCTCTTAATATTATCAAATGTTTGAAAAATACGACGGAGCCCGAAACCATCCCTCATAGCCTATCTGCATTGCAAGTAGTGAATATAAATTTCCCGCTTAACGAACCTCCAACGGTCAAGCCTTCATTACAGGGTCAGCTAATTCTCGCTGGTTTTCATCCTCAGGGCAGATCTAAATGCAATGAAACCCCTCCGGAAAATTTTATCTGGCATCGACTCAATGTATTTTGGAATCCTCTACAACGGACACCTCTCTAACCTTTTTCAATGATATAACGTAGAGTTTTTTGTTGCTTTTTCTGTGACTATTTCTTATTTTTTTAATTACACACATAGAACGATGTTCTTGCGAAGGAGTGCATCTTGCTTTCCTAGAATCAGTGTAAAAGTAGTTCATTTTTTCTCCTACTAGCCCTATCTCTTAAAGAAATTGTTTCCAGGTAAAACAATATCCCTTCCAACATTATTTTTGAAGTTTATATATATTCAATAATATTCTTTCTCNTTTTGAAATTTATATATATTCGGTATTATTCTTTCTCTCCGTCTTGCATGTCTCCGAAACGAAAATTTTTAGACTCATAAACCAATGTTAAAATAATTAATTACCAAAATTTCAAATTCCATTTGAATTAATTAAAATTAAATTAAAATTCCAAAAAGTCAGAGATTTTTTTAAAGGAAGGGAGATTCAAAGAGTTATAATACAATACCATAAATAATATGCCATCAAGAAGAACATATCGTAAAGGAGAAAAGATCGAAAGCAAATCAAACCAAAATCACGATATATTTCGTTATTTTAAAGAGTACATACTTGCTTAAAATTATTTTATATTAATTTTTTTGATGTTTCAAATACATACAATTAATTTGGTTTTAAATACATAATAAATATACATACTAATGGCAATATTGATTATGGAGTGAATTCCGTTTATAAAATCTACTGTTTTATGTAAGGTTCCAATCTTCGAAGAGGTTATTAGACATGTGAAAAAAAGAAGACTCAATGCTGGATTCACCGAGCTTTCGGCACCTTATAGTGCTATCATCAGTGCCTATTTTATTAAAATTTAAAATAAATACACACTAACGTACAACTAACAATTAATGTAATAAAAAGATATACATACTTTCGCGTGAATGAAGAAAACCTGTGTTTACGCCGATCGCCCTTTTGAACCCTTCTGGATGGATTTAAACCCCGTGCGTTTGTGCGCAATTTACGATTTTCAATTGCCGTTGTCAAGTAAGCATTCGGTACCAAACGTCTGAATCCGCCGGAGTCTGTGGGCCCCTGCCCTAGTTGAAGAAAGAAGAGGACAACTGTTGCCGAATTGCTTGATCCCGTACCGAGACACGTTGGGGTAAGTAAAAATTCGAATTTATCCCAATCCCCTCCTCGGATTCACACTTTCCCATTTTCTTTAATTTTGAATTTATTTAGCCTTTAATATACAGTCCACTTAACGAACAACCTGGTACCTTCATTAACAATAGCAGTTCAACCGGAGGCGACGGGGTTCGTCGCTCTCTCTCTCTCTCTCTCATTAATTTTAATCCTATGTACATAGTTTCTGTAAATAGCTGTAATTTTAGTTTTAAATATATTCTATGTAATCACAAATGTACCTGTAAGAAATTCCTAGTCAGAACGAAAAAATAGTTGGACCTCTTGGTATTGTTTTACTTTACTTTAAATTATTATTTTCATTGTCAAATATAAATATTTTATGCTAATAAGTACTTATAATTTTATGTACATGTTTGTTTTCACTGTCAAAAATGTAATATGCTGGCCATGTGCTCCATAACCTTAAACCCAAAACGCTTTTACAACAGTTTTCCATGTTAATCTTTTTCTTCATTCTTGGGAAAGTATGCGTATCCTTTTATTACATTAATTGTTAATTTTATATTGCTGTGTATTTACTTGAATTTGTAATAAAATAAGCCCTGATAATGGCACTATAATGTGCCGAAAGTTTGGTGAATCTTTAACTGATAATAATAATTGAGTCTTCTTTTTTCACATGTCTAATGACCTCTATGAAGATTGGAACCTTACATAAAACAGTAGATTTTATTAACGGAATTCACTCCATAATCAATATTTCCATAATATGTGTAAGTATGTATATTTGTTATGTGTTTAAAACCAAATTAATTATATATATTTGAAACATCAGAAAAAATTAATATAAAATAATTTTAAGCAAGTATGTACCCTTCAAAATTTCGAAATATTTCGTGATTTTGGTTTGATTTGCATTCGAACTTTTCTCCTTTACGATAAGTTCTTCTTTATTGCATATTAGTTGTGTTATTGTATTATAACTCTTGGAATCTCCCTTCCTTTAAAAAAAATCTCGGACTTTTTGGAATTTTAATTTAATTTTAATTAATTCCAATGGAATTTGAAATTTTGACAATTAATTATTTTAACATAGGTTTATGAGTCTAAAAATTTTCGTTTCGGAGACATGCAAGACAGAGAGAAAGAATAATACTGAATATATATAAACTTCAAAAATAATGTTGGAAAGGATATTGTTTTACCTGGAAACAATTTCTCTAAGAGATAGGGCTAGTAGGAGAAAAAATGAACTACTTTTACACTGATTCTGGGAAAGCAGGATGCAATCTTTTGCAAGAACATCGTTCTATGTGTGTAATTAAAAAAATAAGAAATAGTCACAGAAAAAGCAACAAAAAAAAACTCTCCGTTATTTCATTAAAAATGGCGCGTCCGCGTCGGTTAGAGAGGTGTCCGTTGTAGAGGATTCCAAAATACATTGAGTCGATGCCAGACAAAATTTTCCGGAGGGGTTTCACTGCATTTAGATCTGCCTTGAGGGTGAAAACCAGCGAGAATTAGCGGACCCTGTAATGAAGGCTTGACCGTTGGAGGTTCGTTAAGCGGGAAATTTATATTCACTACTTGCAATGCAGATAGGCTATGAGGGATGGTTTCGGGCTCGGTATTTTTCAAACATTTGATAATATTAAGAGACTTTCTCTTGTTATTTACGGGGTGATGAATCTATACTGTTAGTATGCTTCGCGGTCTGTCCATCGTCGCTGATTTTATCTATCAAAGAAAAAAGACCGACTAGAACAATAAAAAACCCGATTTAAACCAACAACAACCAACATACGAAGGTAAGACCTCATAACCGAAACTTGACTAAAAAAAAAAATCATCCAAACCTAACGTTGAGATTGG
>NW_019393112.1:0-17906 GCF_000648675.2 Cimex lectularius
TTCTTATTATTCTACTTACAATTATTAAATCTACTTAAACCAAGATTTGATTCATTTTAAATTTATAAATTTTTCCCATCACCGGTTACAATTCACTCCCCTCCGTTTGAAGTGGTTGCTTCCCTTTGGAACAACCACTCCTATACTATTATGTCTAACACTATACACTACTCCACCTCACCACTGTTCCACTCGATGACCTCTTCCAAGGTTGGTGTTGCTCTTGGTGCGGCCATCTTTTCTATGGCCGGCACTCTTACCGCCCTCCCGCGACTTCTCAACCACCAGGCTGCAACTCCGACCGATAGCAGCAGTACGCCGATAGAGCTTGCACCCATCCCCATAATCAGGGTACGACTCCTAGTCCGGCGCACCTCGCTGTTCGCTCGTAATAGGGCTTCGAGCTCTGCTTCCCATGCCCCGTGTCGTCCTCTTGATACATCTCCATTCTGTAAGAGCGTTGCCTCCGCCTCCTTCCATCCTTTGTCGCTGGGTTCCGCAACTGGAGTAGCGTACCGCATCAATGGCATAGGTGTCCACTGTACTACCCTTTTCTCCAGGTCCATTGATAGGTTGTTACTGCTGGTGGGCAAGAAGTAGGAGTCCGGTGTTCGTAGCGTACATCCTTCAGCTGCTGCCACCTTGCCCACGCCCTGCACCTCCATCTCCGTTACGGTAACATTTCCCTTGAGATCACATTCTGAGGTCAGCCTCGTCGGCGCCGGGACGCTGTAGAACCAAGCCTCCTGTTCTTCGCTCCAGGCCCAAACAGGTTGGTACGTTCCGAGCACGGTCCTCCAAGAACACAACGGGAAAGCTTTGCTTATTTCCCCTAAGAACAGCAATGTCAGGCAGCATGGCCTATGGCGGGATACGAGCGGCCATCGGGCAGGGCAAACGACAGGTTTCTTCCCTCTGCAGAAGCGCAGCTCTTCCCCTCGGATCTGGACGAAGTGCTGGTGGTCTATCGCTGCCAGGAGGTAGTCTGCCTCTGGTTGGAGCGATAGGATTACTCCGGTAACAGGATCCCGAACAGGTAGAGTTATCACGCGTAGCAGGCGGAGCCTTCTTTCCATGGAGGCCAATGGCAGGTCGACTATCACCTGCAAGCAGTCTTGTGTGGAGGTGGCATGGACCTCGGCGACATCATAGTAAGGATACATGTCTGCGGCGGAAGTAAATGTAATCAATCGGAGCTGCAGCGGCAACATAATCGCTACTTTTGACAATATTTGACTTAATTCTATAGGGGACAACAGGGTGCTATCCAGCCTTCCCCGTGCCAGGGACAATACCGCTTGATGAAGTGACCGTAGTTCTATTTTCGCTCTAACCGTCCCTAACTCTAAGCCCCTAAGTACGTTTGATGAGTTCATGTACAAGAACAGGAGTTGGTCTTGAATCGCAACCAGGTTCGTCAAGTTGGCTACTTTCGCTACGACCTCACCCATGGCCTGCGACCATCTCGACATCATCCTGTTCAGCTGAGCACTCGACTCTTCCACTCTCTCACTTAGCTGTCGGGTCAGGGAGATATGATCGTGGTTGATATGGACTAGGTCTCGATTCTCGCGGTCTAGCACATTTAGCGCTTGTTGAGTTTCGGCTAGGTCGTCCGCGTCAGGGTTCCCGAATAGTATTTTAATAACTTTACCTCCCACGTCAACTAAACCTCTTCGCGTTCGCGTCGGGGGCAGAAGGTCCTTTAGAAAGTGGCTCTCGACTTGCATTTCTTCTACCATCCTGTTCAGTTGACCTAGTTCCCCAAGGTACGACTTCAACAGAGACGTGATGCCGGGAGTTTCTGTAAGTCGTTCTTGGACTTGTCGCACTTGGTCCTGCAATGTTGATACCTCCTCCTCGATTTTCGTTACATTCAGTACCGTGACGATTCTCCATCTCTCTCCCGTTAGGATGACCTCACCCTCGTCCTCGAAAATTACACCATCCCGCGCCCAGTGGTCCGGCTCTCCCATACCTCCTGCAACAATTAATCGGAACTTATTAACTGGATTCTGCGGCGAGGCCTGAGTTGGATCGGTGACCGAGGAGGGGTATTAATGGGCCTCCCGGGCTCCCAATCCGCATCGCGAGGGTTGTCAGCCTCAGGGGACGATTCCCGGGAAGATGTGTGATCATTCTCGCGAGGGCTGTCAACCTCCGAGGACGATTCTCGGGCTGGTGGTTGTTGATCTTCCCTAGCCGCTTCAACGTCCCCTCTCATCCAATACGGTACTGTCTTATCCACGCCATCGCCTTCCACCTCCCTTCTTCTTGGGCCCGTCCTCGGGTCCATCCTCTCATCCTCGTCTTCGTCTACATCCCATGTCGTCAGCTCCACATTTTCGGAGGTCTCTCTGTTTTCTTTTTGGTTGGCTTCTTCCACCAAACCCTCTTGTCCTTCCGACTCCTCCCCGCTGCACTCATCCTCGAACCAACTCCTTACCGGCGTCTTCTTTAGTCGGTTGATGTGAACCACGAGGAAGCTCCCATCTTCCCTTCGGATTCGGTAGGTGACTGCAGAGAGCCTAGCCTCAACCACGTAGGGGCCGGCCCACGGGCAGTGGAACTTCTGAGAGTCCCCTGGTTTCGCTATCGGCACATTCAATAACACCTTTTCTCCAACTTCAAACATTCGGGGTTGTCTCCCTTTGTTCCGGGCTTTCGTCCTCTTAGCCCATGATTGCTCTGCCCGGGATCGGGCTTCCTTAAAAGCTTCTTGTAACCTGTCCTGCAAGACCCACCCTTTTCTCGCCGTCTCGGTGTCGGGTATCCCATCCGGCGCGTTCCGCAGCGGGGTCGGTTCCTCCAGCTCTCTACCGAACACCAGATAGTTGGGGGTGAAGCCCGTGCTCGCATGCGGGATCGATCTATACGCCATCACCGCGAAAGGTACCCACCTATTCCAGTCCGTCCCATCTCGAGCCACGAAATGGGAGATAGAGGCGGTCAACGTTCGGTGAAGTCGTTCGATTATTCCATTAGACTCTGGGTGGTACGGCGTTGTTTGTAGCTTTCGTACTCCCAGTAGCCGGCATGTCTCCTTGAAAAGCTGAGACACAAAATTTCGGCCCTGATCGGTCAGAAGCCGTCGGGGCGCACCATGGCGGGTCACGATTTCTTTTACGAAGGCACCTGCAACCTCCTCTGCAGTTTGGCCCCTCAAAGGGATGGCTTCGGCATACCTGGAGAAAAGATCTATAAAGGTCAGCAGATATCGATGTCCTTCTTTGGTCGTGCTCAACGGGCCCACAATGTCTAGCGCGACCTGTTCGAATGGCCGGGTGGGTAAGAACGGTTGTTCGAGCGGAACTCGTAAACCAGTTGGCGATTTCCTTTTTGCGCACGACAAACACCCCTTTACAGTTTCTTCGATGTCACGCCTCCAGGTTGGCCAATAATACTTGGCGGCTACCTTAGCTTCAGTTCGTTCGATTCCTGGGTGCCCCGCCCAGGGTGTACTGTGGCATTCAATCAGAATATCTCTCACCCGGCTGGTCGGCACCAATAGTCGCCAATGTTCCCCATGCCTGTGGTTCTTCTCAACTAGGTACCAGAGTCCTCGCGTGTCCTGTTGAGCCCCGCCTTTCTGAGCAGCCACTATCCACTCTTCTTTCTCCTGTTCCCGTCGGAATGCGGTACTTTCCTCGGTGGGGCCGTTATATTCCACGACCTGGGCTACCGCTCGACTCAAGGCGTCCGCGTTACGATGATCTTTCCCGGGTTTATGCTCTACTTTGTATTCGAACTCAGACAGACGGAGAGCCCAGCGCGTCATCCGAGAAGACGGATCTCGGAGGCTGAGCATCCACCTGAGAGCCGCGTGATCGGTAATCAGAGTGAACTGGCGCCCCAGAAGGTAACAGCGGAACAATTTCGTAGCCCATATTACTGCGAGTAGCTCTCGCTCCGTGACTGAATAATTAGCTTCGGATTTATTTAATTGGCGACTGGCAAATGCGATTGGCCGTTCTCGGCCGTGCTGACGTTGAGACAAGACAGCGCCCAACGCCGTGCCAGACGCGTCCGTGGCCAGTATGAAGGGCTCGGTGAAGTCGGGATACGCCAGTACGGTATCGGACGCCAACGCATTGCGCAACGTTTCAAAAGCCCCTTGCTGGTCCGGTCCCCATTCGAACGTCACTTCTGTTTTTAAGAGGGCCGTCAAAGGCCTGGCCACCGCCGCGAAGTTCTGGATGAAGCGTCGATAATAACCTACTAAGCCTAGGAAGGCCCGTACTTCCTTTGCTGATTTCGGTGTCTTATATTCCCGAATAGCAGTCACCTTCTCGGGGTCGGTAGCGACCCCATGTGTGCCCACAATATGTCCAAGGTATTTTACTTCCGTCTGAGCAAAGCGGCATTTTTCGAGGTTAACTGCCAAATTTGCATCCCGAAGTTTCTCCAGCACTTGGCGGAGTCGTTCCGCATGTTCGGGGATATCCTTACTGAATATTATAACATCGTCCAAGTACACGAGGCACGCATTTCCTTTTATCCCGGACAGAAGTCGATCCATCAGCAACTGAAAAGTGGCGGGCGCCCCCGCTAGCTCAAACGCCATTCTCGTGTAGTGGTAATGACCATTCGGCGTGGAGAACCCGGTCTTGGGTTGGTCCTCTTCGGCTACTCGGATCTGATGATAACCTGACGCGAGGTCTAGGGTCGAGAAGTAGCAGCTTTTACCCAGTCCTTCTAAGGTCTCGTGGATGTTCGGCAGAGGATAGACCGGAACCTTAGTTACAGAGTTTAGTCCTCGGAAATCCGTGCAGAACCGGTATTTCACCTCCCCATTATCAGAACGCTTTCGAACCAGCACCACTGGAGCGGACCACGGGCTGTCCGACTCAGTGATGATGCCTTTCTTGAGCATGTCGTCGACCAATTCTTGTAGGTGTTTTCTCTGATGGTAGGGCACCCTATAAGGCGGTTTTGCTATCGGCGCGGAATTACCTGTCTCAATCCGGTGTTGAATGTTCGATGTGCACCCAAAGGAGTCGTCCGACGGGTCCCGAAATACCTCCGCATACTGGGTTATTGTCTCTAACAGTAGCTCTTTATCTCCTTTTGGTAGATGTGATAAACGCTCTTCGAGGATCCTCCGCCATCTGGGTCTCTCGGCTAGTGTCGATTCTAAGAAGGCGATTCTAGTCATTTCCGACCCCTCACTGTCTACTAGTTCCGTCTCTCCCAGTAACTGTTTGTTATCTACTTGTGTCTCCACTGCCCGCAAATTAATGACGCGGACCCACACCTCACGACCGTCGCTTCGCGTCAACATTCGTGCCACGCGTAGTCCTGGCTGCGGTTGTTCCACTGGCTCTAGTAGCAGATCACCGTCGATAGGGCCACTGTCCAATCTTGCTTTTATCAACCCCTCGCTATACGGAGGAATCTTCTGTACCCCCTTCGCGAGAACTCTCATCTTCATTCCTTTCCCGGGCAACCGTCGGGGAGCTTCTGCTCTCTCTGCCGCCTTATCCTCCGGTGGTCCTTTTTGCCCCCACTTCCGCTCCAGCTGCTCGATGCGTCTCTTCAGATTTTGTAACCAAACGTTGTCCCTGCCTTTCGCTCTCGTGTCCTGCCTGGGATACTCCAGCCGATGTTGCAACGTCCTCACCGTAGCTTCCGAGGGTTCCTCTGTCGGTTTACAGCTCTTCAAATGTAGCGTCCCTCCCTCTGAGTAGATATGGACATTTGCTTTTGTGAGGAAATCCCTCCCTAAAAGGCCGTCTTGTTGCATCTCCAGTGGAGCTATTACGAACTCGTGCCGTACTACCTGCCCTAGCAGTTCACACTCCAACCACTGCTTGCCTCGTACCGCCAACAGTTGACCCGTAACACTTTTCGCTCGCACCGTTGTTCTTTGCACCGGAATTCTCGGGGCTGGTCGGGTTAATATGGATATCTCTGCGCCCGTATCTACGATAAGCAAGTACCTTCGCCCCGCGATGGTGGTCCAGACCTGCAACTCTTCCAGTCCAGCACCCTGTATTCCCGGGATAAGCCGTCCTTCTCCCCCATTTGCCTTTTGGCATGCCGTCGGGGACCTCGGCAAGCCTTAGGCTTTTGGGTTGCCGCATGCTGTTGTACGGCGGGGTTGGGCCCTGCAGTGGCTGGCGAAATGGCCGGGGCGTCCGCAATTGAAGCATTCTCTACGTCGGCGGGTTTCTGGCGGCCCCCTTGCGGGTGGAGTTTTACAATCTCGTGCCATATGGCCCGGTTGTCCACACCGATAGCACATCACCGTCCTTTCCTGTGAGCCTGTGACTTGGTACACCTCGGGCTTCCTCGAGCAGTTACAGGGTTGGATGCTCTTCTCGGGCAATTTGTCGTCTATTCCGAAAACCTGTGCTGTTTCTGGGGGTCCTCGGTTCTCCCTCCTTGAGTCTTCATGTTCCATGAAGGCTGCCTTTTCCTCGGCTTCCTTTAGTGATGAGGGCGGGGAGTAACGTATAAACCGCCCTACCTCTCCTCGGAGCCCGTTCAAGAACGCTGCCAACACTGCCCGATCCATCTGTTTTCGAGCCCCCGCTATCTCCTCTGCGGACCCCTCCTTCGGCATCGCTTTTCCTCCCAGCGCTCGACATCGGACGGCGAACGCCTTCACTCCCTCGTCCATTCCTTGCTGCAGCGAGTGTAATTGTACGAGGTAATTCTCTGGCTTGTCTAATTCCTGAAAGCGCTCTCGAAGAATTTCCTTGTACTCCGCCCAAGTTGCAGAGCCCGTTTTCAGACTGGGGTAGCTCTCTATACATGCTGCCGCCTCTCCTTTGACTCGAGTCTTGCACGCCAGTATCTTATCGATGTCGTCCCACTCTCCACTGGCCCCCACATCATCTATAATTTCCAGGAATTTTCCAACTCGGATGTCTTCCGGGTTGCCAGCCCAACTTGGAACGATGGACAATAGTGCCAGATTCTTTTTCCGTGGCACTAAGTCTTCTTTGCCTATTTTCTTTGCCTCTCCCTCAGATCTGAGAGTCGCATTATCTTGCTTTAAGACGGCTATCTCCTTCGCTAAGGCAGCCATCTGAGCTTGTATGGTCTCCATGGTCCTCTATTCTACCACTTCTTAGAATATAATATACTTAAAAGAAGAATACAATCCGTTGCCGCTCCGTCTATAAACTAATTATTTGCATTCTCTGTCGAAAACTAAATTTGGCTATATTTTTTTTTTTAGCTTACTTTATTTTATTATGTTTATTTATTATGTTATTTATTTTTATTTATTTATTTATTTTTTTGTCTTTGTTATCGGGTAGCCCTAACTGACCTCGAAAAAGTAGTAAAGAAACTCGATCTTTCGTTTCACACACCTAATTATATATTTTTTTCTTTCTCTTTTACAAGTGGTATTGATTATTTATTCAAATTTTTTTTTTTTATAATATCCTGAATCTATTTACTCGTCAAAATTTATTTTAAAACAGAACTATTTACGAACGTACAGGGGGCGGGTAAGGTGGAAATTGTTGCATTCCACCCCACACCTGACACCAAATTGTAACCCCGGGATCCTGGAAGAGTGATTCAGGGCTAAATGAGTCGCGCTAATTTCTAAGGCTATTTTATTCGACACTAGGCGATTTACAATTAAGCGTCTTCTTACGAGCTACTTATAGGTAATTAAGTCGGCAAAAGGGGCAGCTGGATAGAATTACTAGGGTCTTAATAAGAAATGATTGTCGCCACAACTCTTATCAACACAGGCACTCACCGATTATTACTGCCACGATGAGAGTCCACCACATCACACAAATCTTTATTTAGAACTGTTCTCTCTGGCTGCTCCGCGTCTACTGACCCCTATTGTTTCCGTTCACCCGAGGCCGGGTTGCTGACATAGCACCTAGGTCCCCCTTTTGCCGACACTGCTTCTTATTATTCTACTTACAATTATTAAATCTACTTAAACCAAGATTTGATTCATTTTAAATTTATAAATTTTTCCCATCACCGGTTACAAAAAAAAAGATACTTTTCAAATGTTTTTTTAAACTATTCATATTTCCTTAGTTTTATAAAGCGTTTGTGGATATCTTGAACAATTTTTAGAAAGCTTGATACAAGAAATCAATTAAATGTATCAAGATGCCAATTTCGCCAACTCGCAACTCTCGTATCAACCAACGCTTCATTAGGATAAAACGACAAAAAAGATACTTTTCCAATGTTTTTTAAACGTTTGATATTTCCTTAGTTTTATAAAGTTTTGTAGATATTTTACCTAGTTTTAAAAAGATTGATAAACGAAATCTATTTGCAGTAATAACAAGCATAATTCGGTTACTCGCATCGCTCGATTCCACCGAGGCTTCAACTTGGATAAATCGAAAAGAAGATACTTGTCAATTGTTTTTTTTTGCCTTTTTGTATTTGCTTCGTTGTATAAAACTGTTGTTTATATTTAGACCACATTTTAAGAAGATTGATAACCGAAATTAATTTACAGTAGGAACAGGAATACTTCGCTACCTCACAACTCTCGACTCCACCCAGATATCACGTTGGATAAACCGTAAAAAAGATACTTTTCAAATGTTTTTTTTATACTTTTCATCTTTCCTTAGTTTTTGAAAGGGTTTGTGGATATTTTGACCAAATTTTAGAAAGCTTGATACAAGAAATCAATTTGATGTATCAACATGCCAATTTCGCCAACTTGCAACTCTAGGAGCAACAAACGCTTTATTAGGATAAAACGAAAAAAAGATACTTTTCCAATGTTAATTAAACTTTTGATATATCCGTAGTTTTATAAATTTTTGTAGATATTTTACCTAGTTTTAAAAACATTGATAAATGAAATCAATTGCAGTAATAACAAGCATACTTTGGTTACTCGGATCTCTCGATTCCCCCGAGGCTTCAAATGGGATAAATCGAAAAAAAAGATATTTGTCAATTGTTTTTTTAGCCTTTTTGTATTTGCTTCGTTGTATAAAACTGTTTTTTATATTTAGACCACATTTTAAGAAGATTGATAACCGAAATTAATTTACAGTAGGAACAGGAATACTTCGCTACCTCACAACTCTCGACTTCACCGAGATATCACTTTGGATAAACCGAAAAAAAAGATACTTTTCAAATGTTTTTTTATACTTTTCATATTTCCTTAGTTTTATAAAGCGTTTGTGGATATTTTGACCAAATTTTAGAAAGGTTGATACAAGAAATCAAGTTAATGTATCAACATGCCAATTTCGCTAACTCGCAACTCTCGTATCAACCAACGCTTCATTAGTATAAAACGACAAAAAAGATACTTTTCCAATGTTTTTTAAACTTTTTATATATCCTTAGTTTTATAAAATATTGTAGATATTTTACCTAGGTTTAAAAAGATTGATAAATGAAATCAATTTGCAGTAATAAAAAGCATAATTCGGCAACTCGCTTCTCTCGATTACACCGAGGCTTCAAATTGGATAAATCGAAAAAAAAGATACTTGTCAATTGTTTATTTTAGCCTTTTTGTATTTGCTTCGTTGTATAAAACTGTTGTTTATATTTAGCCCACATTTGAAGAATATTGATAACCGAAAGCACTTTGTAGTAGCAACACGAAAACATCGCTATCTCACAACTCTGAACTCAACCGAGACTTCACTTCGGATAAAACGAAAAAAAAGTTACTTTTCAAATGTTTCTTATACTTTTCATCTTTCCTTAGTTTTGTAAAGCGTTTGTGGATATTTTGAACAAATTTTAGAAAGGTTGATACAAGAAATTAATTTGATGCATAAACATGCCAATTTCGCCAACTCGCAACTCTGGTATCAACCAACGCTTCATTAGGATAAAACGTCAAAAAAGATACTTTTCCAATGTTTTTTAAACTTTTGATATATCCTTAGTTTTATAAAGTTTTGTAGATATTTTACCTAGATTTAAAAAGATTGATAAATGAAATAAATTTGCAGTAATAACAAGCATACTTTGGTTACTCTCATCGCTCGATTCCACCGAGGCTTCAAATTGGATATATCGAAAAAAAAGATACTTGTCAATTATTGTATTACATAACTTATTGAATAATATGCTGTAATTACTTATAAATCTGGAACCAGTCGTCCGAACGGTATATTTTCAATAGTGCAAATTATAGGACTGTCATCTCGCAAATATTATGTAATATAAGCAATTGAAAACAATATACCATCCCATAAAAAATGAGAACTGCAATAATAATGCATTTTAACTGAGTGATTATTTATCGATTGTTCATTCTCTGTTCTAAAATTGTTATAACCTTGAGGAAGGGTATTTGTTCTAGTATCCTTGTTCTCTGTTATTACTTTTTTAGACGGTATCACGCCAGAGTTGGAAACAATATTTTACGTCCAATGGTAAGTAACGATCACAAACATTTTTTAATTAAAGGTGATACTACTAAATATCTATGTGTTGAAGTATATATGACACAATCCGTTAAACTCTTCTAATGAATACACATGTAGTTATAACTGTTAAGACATTAATTGATATAATGTGTGTTACCAAATTTCAAAAATTTTGTTTTTGTAAGAATCAATTTGTTCATTTCTTTTGTATTCTAACATAAACTAATGTAAATATCCGAGTTTATCAGTTATCGCGAATAAAACTGATATGAATTTTGGGAAGGGAATGAAACATTTATCATGATTCAAGTTTGATATTGCAACACTAATTTTTATTTTCGTTTTAGGATATATAATTTTGAAATATTTGGAATAGTATAGATTTAGAAATATTCAACCTTCTGCAATACATAAACTTCACCATATCATTATGTTTTATTACATAAAATTACAACTGTCATTCCACCAGAGAGCGTACCTGTAGATCACTAGCTGTTTTATCAGCAAGTGGTTGAAGAATGGAGTCACTGTCATTGAACCCTTTGTGGTTACTGGTTTTGAGGTGAAATCGTATTGAATAATGGGCTGTAATAACCAAGAAATGTGGAACCATCCCTACCAACAGTATATTTTCAATAGTGCAAATTATAGGACTGTCATCTCGCAAATATTATGTAATATAAGCAATTGAAAACAATATACTCTCCCATAAAAAATGAGAACTGCAATAATAATGCTTTTTAACTGAGTGACTATTTTGCGATTGTTCATTCTCTGTTCTAAAACTGGTATAACAGTGAGGAAGGGTATTTGTTCTAGTATCCTTGTTCTCTCTTATTCCTTTTTTACACGGTATCACGCCAGAGTTGGAAACAATATTTTACGTCCAATGGTAAGTAACAATCACAAACATTTTTCAAGTAAAAGTGATACTACTAAATATCTATGTGTTGAAGTATATATGTCACAATCCGTTAAACTGTTCTAATTAATACACATGTAGTTATAACTGTTAAGACATTAATTGATGTACTGTGTAACCAAATTTCAAAAATTTTGATTTTGTAAGAATAAATTTGTTGATTTCTTTTGTAATCTAACATAAACTAATGTAAATACCCAAGTTTATCAGTTAAACCGAATAAAACTGTCAGGTATTTTGGGAAGGGATTGAAACATTTTTGATAATTTAGGTTTGATATTGCAACATTAATTTTTCTTTATGTTGTAGGATATTAATTTTTTCATGTTACCACAAGAAAATTATTTTATTTTCTAAATGTACCATTTTAATTTTGAAATATATGTAACAGTATTGATTTAGAAAAATTCCACATTCTTTAATACACAAACCTCATCATATCATTATGTTTTTTATATAAAATTACAACTGTCATTCCGTCAGAGAGCGTACCGGCAGATCACTGGCTGTTTTATCAGCAAGTGGTTGGAGAGTGGAGTCACTGTCACTGAACTGTGGTTATATGTGTTGAGATGAAAACTTATTGAATAATGTGCTGTAATTACTTAGAAATGTGGAACCAGTCGTCCGAACGGTATATTTTCAATAGTGCACATTATAGGTATTTGTTCTAGTATCCTTGTTCTCTGTTATTTCTTTTTTACACGGTATCACGCCAGATTTGGAAACAATATTTTACGTCCAATGGTAAGTAACAATCACAAACATTTTTTAAGTAAAGGTGATACTACTAAATATCTATGTGTTGAAGTATATATGACACAATCCGTTAAAATCTTCTAATGAATACACATGTAGTTATGACTGTTAAGACATTAATTGATGAACTGTGTGTTACCAAATTTCAAAAATTTTGTTTTTGTAAGAATCAATTTGTTAATTTTTTTTGTATTCTACCATAAACTAATGTAAATAACTGAGTTCATCAGTTAACCCGAATAAAACTGTCATGCATTTTGGGAAGGGATTGAAACATTTTTCATAATTCAGGTTGGTTATTGCAACATTAATTTTTCTTTACGTTGTAGGATATTTAATTTTTCAAGCTACCAAAAGAAAATTATTTTATTTTCTAAATGTACCATGTTATTATAATTTTGAAGTATTTGTAATAGTATTGTTTTAGAAAAATTCCACATTCTTTAATACATTGTTATGACCCAACACCAGAGGTCCCTTTTCTCTCTAAAAGGGAGAAAGGAATAGTCAAATCAAAACCAAAGTAACGAATTTCACCAAATAATAAGAACATNGTGTTACCAAATTTCAAAAATTTTGATTTTGTAAGAATAAATTTGTTGATTTCTTTTGTATTCTAACATAAACTAATGTAAATAACCGAGTTGATCAGTTAACCCGAATAATACTGTCATGTATTTTGGGAAGGGATTGAAACATTTTTTCTTAATTCAGGTTTGATATTGCAACACTAATTTTTATTTTCGTTTTAGGATATATAATTTTTCAAGTTACTAGAAGAAAATTATTTTATTATCTAAATGTACCATGTTGTTATAATTTTTAAATATTTGGAATATTGTAGATTTGGAAATATTCAACATTCTTCATAACATAAACGTCATCATGTCATTATGTTTTATTATATAAAATAACAACTATCAATCTGTCAGAGATCATACCTGCTGATCACTAGCTGTTTTATCAGCAAGTGGTTGGAGAGTGGAGTCACTGTCATTGAACCCTCTGTGGTTATAGGTGTTGAGGTGAAAACTTATTGAATGATGTGCTGTAATAAACTAGATATTTGGAACGAGAAGTACGAACTGTATATTTTCAGTAATGCAAAATATAGGAGTGTCATCTTGCAAATATTATGCAATATAAACTATTGTAAACAATATACTCTCCCATAAAAAATGAGAACTGCAGTAATAATGCATTTTAACTGAGTGATTATTTTTAGATTGTTCATTCGCTATTCTAAAACTGTTATAACCGTGAGGAAGGGTATTTGTAGTTATAAGTGTTAAGACATTAATTGATGTACTGTGTGTTACCAAATTTCAAAAATTTTGATTTTGTAAGAATAAATTTTTTGATTTCTTTGTATTCTAACATAAACTAATGTAAATAACCGAGTTGTTCCGTTAACACGAATAAAACGGATATGTATTATTGGAAGGGAACGAAACATTTTTCATAATTCAGGTTTGATATTGCAACACTAATTTTTATTTTCGTTCAAGGATATATAATTTTTCAAGTTACTAGAAGAAAATTATTTTATTTTCTCAATGTACCATGTTGTTATATTTTTAAATATTTAGAATAACAGAATTAAATGTATTCAATATTTTTCCATTCAGAAAGGTCAATATATCATTATGTTTTATTATATAGAATTGAAACCGTCATTCCGTCAGAGAGCGTACCTGCAGTTCACTGGCTGTTTTATCAACAAGTGGTTGGAGAGAGGAGATACTGTCACTGATCTCCTATGGTTATTTGTGTTGAGGTGAAAACTTATTGAATAATCTGCTGTAATAACTTAGAAATGTGGAACCAGTCGTCCGAACGGTATATTTTAAATAGTGCAAAATATAGGAGTGTCATCTCGCAAATATTAGGCAATATAAGCAATTAAGAACAATATACTGTCTCATAAAAAATGAGAACTGTAATAATAATGCATATTATCAGAGTGATTATTTTTAGATTGTTCATTCGCTGTTCTAAAACTGGTATAACAGTGAGGAAGGGTATTTGTTCTAGTATCCTTGTTCTCTGTTATTCCTTTTTTACACGGTATCACGCCAGAGTTGGAAACAATATTTTTCGTCCAATGGTATGTAACAATCAAGAACATTTTTTAAGTAAAAGTGATACTACTAAATATCTATGTGTTGAAGTATATATGTCACAATCCGTTAAACTGTTCTAATTAATACACATGTAGTTATAACTGTTAAGACATTAATTGATGTACTGTGTGTTACCAAATTTCAAAAATTTTGATTTTGTAAGGATAAATTTGTTGATTTCTGTTGTATTTTGTATTCTAACATAAACTAATGTAAATAACCGAGTTTATCAGTTAACCCGAATAAAACTGTCATGCATTTTTGGAAGGTATTGAAGCATTTTTCATAATTCAGGTTTGATATTGCAACATTAATTTTTCTTTACGTTGTAGGATATTTAATTTTTCAAGTTACCAAAAGAAAATTATTTTATTTTCTAAATGTACCATGTTATTTTAATTTTGAAATATATGTAACAGTATAGATTTAGAAAAATTCCACATTCTTCAATACATAAACCTCATCATATCATTATGTTTTTTATATAAAATTACAACTGTCATTCCGTCAGAGAGCGTACCTGCAGATCACTGGCTGTTTTATCAGCAAGTGGTTGGAGAGTGGAGTCACTGTCACTGAACTGTGGTTATATGTGTTGAGATGAAAACTTATTGAATAATGTGCTGTAATTACTTAGAAATGTGGAACCAGTCGTCCGAACGGTATATTTTCAATAGTGGAAATTATAGGACTGTCATCTCGCAAATATTATGCAATATAAACAATTGAAATTAATATACTCTCCCATAAAAAATGACAACTTCATTAATAATTCATTTTAACTGAGTGATTATTTTTAGATTGTTCATTCGCTATTCTAAATCTGTTATAACCGTGAGGAAGGGTATTTGTTCTAGTATCCTTGTTCTCTGTTATTCCTTTTTTACACGGTATCACGCCAGAGTTGGAAATAATATTTTGCGTCCAATGGTAAGTATCATTCAAGAACATTTTTTAAGCAAAAGTGATACTACTAAATATCTATGTGTTGAAGTTTATATGACACAATCCTTTAAACTCTTCTAATTAATACACAAGTAGTTATAAGTGTTAAGACATTAATTGATGTACTGTGTGTTACTAAATTTCAAAAATTTTGATTTTGTTAGAATAAATTTGTTGATTTCTTTTGTATTTTGTATTCTAACATAAACTAATGTAAACAACCGAGTTTATAAGTTAATCCGAATAAAACTGTCATGTATTTTGGGAAGGGATTGAAACATTTTTCATAATTCAGGTTTGGTATTGCAACATTAATTTTTCTTTACGTTGTAGGATATTTAATTTTTCAAGTCACCAAACGAAAATTGTTTTAATTTCTAAATGTACCATGTTATTATAATTTTGAAATATTTGTAATAGTATAGATTTAGAAAAATTCCACATTCTTTATACATAAACCTCATCATATCATTATGTTTTTTATATAAAATTACAACTGTCATTCCGTCAGAGAGCGTACCTGCAGATCACTAGCTGTTTTTTCAGGAAGTGGTTGGAGAGTGGAGTCACTGTGACTGAAATCTGTGGTTATACGTGTTGAGATGAAAACTTATTGAATAATGTGCTGTAATTACTCAGAAATGAGGAACCAGTCGTCCGAACGGTATATTTTCAATAGTGCAAATTATAGGACAGTCATCTCGCAAATATTAGGCAATATAAACAATTGCAAATCATATACATTCCCATAAAAAATGAGAACTGCAGTAATAATGCATTTTAACTGAGTGATTAATTTCGATTGTTCATTCGCTCTTCTAAAACTGTTATAACAATGTGGAAGGGTATTTGTTCTAGTATCCATGTTATCTGTTATTCCTTTTTTACACGGTATCACACCAGAGTTGGAAACAATATTTTACGTCCAATTTTAAGTAACAATCACAAACATTTTTTAAGTAAAGGTGATACTACTAAATATCTATGTGTTGAAGTATATATGACACAATCTGTTAAAGTCGTCTAATTAATACACATGTAGATATAACTGCTAAGATATTAATTGATGTACTGTGTGTTACCAAATATCAAAAATTTTGATTTTGTAAGAATAAATAAATTGATTTCTTTTGTATTCTAACGAAAACTAATGTAAATAACCGAGTTTATTTGTTTACCAGAATAAAACTGATATGAATTTTGGGAAGGGAACGAAACATGTATTATAATTCAGGCTTGATATTACAACACTAATTTTTATTTTCGTTTTAGGATATATAATTTTTCAAGTTACTAGAAGAAAATTATTTTATTATCTAAATGTACCTTGTTGTTATAATTTTTAAATATTTGGAATAGTGTAGATTTAGAAATATTCAACATTCTTCAAAACATAAACGTCATCATATCATTATGTTTTATTATATAAAATNGGGGGTTGGGACCAAATTCAGGTTCGCTGAGATCCGATCCCGCCCCTTCCATTGATGAGTGCCGTGTCAATTTCTTTCAATTGCGGCCACCGGTCCCATTAGGCGTCAGAAATAGTCCAGAGGCGACTGTGGGGATAGAACCCACGACCGCGGGATCTAATAGCCGAGAGTCTGACGCCTTAACCACTCGGCTACCGCGGCCCCCCGTTAAGACATTAATTGATGTACTGTGTGTTACCAAATTTCAAAAATTTTGATATTGTAAGAATAAATTTGTTGATTTCTTTTGTATTCTAACAAAAACTAATGTAAATAACCGAGTTTATCTGTTTTCACGAATAAAACTGATATGAATTTTGGGAAGGGAACGAAACATGTATCATAATTCAGGTTTAATATTGCAACATTAATTTTTCTTTATGTTGTAGGATATTTAATTTTTCAAGTTACCAAACGAAAATTATTTTAATTTCTAAATGTACCATGTTATTATAATTTTGAAATATTTGTAATAGTATAGATTTAGAAAAATTCCACATTCTTTAAAACACAAACCTCATCATTTCCTTATGTTTTTTATATAAAATTACAACTGTCATTCCGTCAGAGAGCGTACCTGCATATCAGTAGCTGTTTTATCAGCTAGTGGTTGGAGAGTGGAGTCACTGTGACTGAAATCTGTGGTTATACGTGTTGAGATGAAAACTTATTGAATAATGTGCTGTAATTACTCAGAAATGTGGAACCAGAAAGTCCGAACGGTATATTTTCAATAGTACAAATTATAGCACAGTCATCTCGCAAATATTATGCAATATAAACAATTGAAAATAATATACCCTCCCATAAAAAATGAGAACTGCAGTAATAATGCATTTTAACTGAGTGATTATTTTTCGATTGTTCATTCGCTGTTCTAAAACTGGTATAACATTGCGGAAGGGTATTTGTTCTAGTATCCTTGTTCTCTGTTATTCCTTTTTTACACGGTATCACGCCAGAGTTCGAAACAATATTTTGCGTCCAATGGTAAGCAACTATCAAGAACGTTTTTTAAATAAAGCTGATAGTACTAAATATCTATGTGTTGAGGTATTTATGGCACAATATATTGAACCCTTCTAATTAATACACATGTTGTTATAACTGTTAAGACATTCGTTGATGTACTGTGTGTTACCAAATTTCAAAAATTTCTGTTTTGTAAGAATAAATTTATTGATTTCTTTTGTATTCTAACAAAAACTAATGTAAATAACCGAGTTTATCTGTTTACATGAATAAAACTGATATGAATTTTGGGAAGGGAACGAAACATATATCATAATTCAGGTTTGATATTGCAACACTAATTTTTATTTTCGTTTTAGGA
>NW_019393113.1:0-10554 GCF_000648675.2 Cimex lectularius
TGTGTGTGTGTGTGTGTGTGTGTTCCCAAATCGACTTGTTCAGGATATTTTGTGTGGGATCGTCTCATTGCAAGAGAATTAGAATTTTAACAATATCGGCATTTCTGTTGGTTTCCACAAACATTTAATAAAAAAAAAATATAAAAAAAAATAGTCGCCTCGTCACTAAAACAAATTCCTAACAAACCCGGTGTACAGATTTTATGCGGTTGTTCATAATTTCACAAAATTGAACGTATCTATCTGGGTCAACTTCGTTCAATGCCTGATGAAAAAGAATTTTTGGAGCGAACTTTTCGATATGACATGCCTAATAGAGACATGTCGGCACGATCAGGTTGGATTTTCGACAAAGTAGAGAAGAAAGTCCTTCTCCGAGAGCACTATTCTTTAAGGGGTTCGCTGCTGCAAAGGTCATATCAACCCCCAACCTCCAGGATGCCGGTGTTTTTGAAAAAAATGTTGAGTTCGAATACAGGCCACTGGATTCGAACCCGGTGCCTTTACCTTACAGTGAAGAGCACCGTGTCTATGGGGTCACCTGCGTTCTTCCGAACATACTATTATTCCCTCATAAAATAAAAAGATGATAATAATGGCCTATGGTGGCTTAAAAAATCCGAATAATCTGAATCTCGGTATGGTCTTGACGAAAAAACAATTATTCAACAATTATTATTAAAACAGTTATCTGCCAAGATTTCGATCTAGTTGAAGGTCATCATGAGGGCAAAACAAACTTAAACATATCTACAAATTGGCATAATTAAGTTAGTAATGGTTTTAAATTTATTCGAAAATATACTCAGATCCAACATTGACAATGGTTGTGTTTTTCATCCAGACCATACCGAGTTCCAGATTATTCATGAGTAAAAATGTGGTCGGTTCATCTAACAGTTTAAAAAAACAAAAAAATATTACCTGTCCTTTTTTTATTAACGACTGATCCTGTTTATTCAAATTTACTGGTTAAATTTCCAATGTAACTCCCACGGACAATTACGATGAAGATGTTGGACGGCTGCTCAGCTTCATGGGTAGATCCATAATGTTAGTTTAACTCAACCCTATCTTTCAAAAATCTTGTCCACCGCGGTATAATGTTAGAAAATATTTACAAAACAAATTTATAATTTTCTTCCTAATTTCACTTAGTAAGAGATGAAGTAAGGCCAAACTAAAATTATCACTTAATTCTAGTGATGTAAACAGAGTTTATTCCTTCAAAAAGTCCTAGATTCGAATTTGCCATCAAAAGTAACATTCTAATCTTTAAAAAAAATAGTTCGCCCTGGGGACGTACAAGGAATCAAATTTTTAACCTCAGATGCAGATTCTTCGTAAAAAATTATGCAAAGACCGGTAATCAATTTCTTTAATTTATTACAAACAAAAAATAAATGGGTGGAGGTATTTTATAAAAAAATCACACGGTCTAATAATTTACATCTGTCGACTAAAGATAAATAAATAACGAGGCAACCCTTCATGATTTTAGATTTTCGGCTTGTTAGAAACTTGCCGAAAAACGACGATGTACTGTGCCCTTCGGTCTTCCAAGACGAAATGTCTCTATGTTATCCAATAGTGTGTCTAATCTATGTGAAGTAAAGTGTAAAAATATGTAGTGGTGACAGTGGTATTTTATACCAAAACTTTTAATTTTTTTAAAAATAACGAAGTTACATGACATCTGAAAGCCAACACAACGTCCAACATCAAACAAACCAAAACATCTCCCAAAAGACTTTAATGTTCCGTAAATAATTGAATAAGAATAGTTTCTATATGGGATGATCAAAAATAATATTGGCTATTTAGTACAAAACTTCACATACATCAGAATAATTGCAATTTATATTTTATGTACGCATTTAAAAGTATTCACTATTATTTGTTGTATTTTTTTATTTCGATAACTGGACATGGTTTTGCGATAAGTTCCGTTTTAAAATGAGCGTTTTACCCTGGCGGGACCACTTGCATGTTTGCCTTTGTATTTTAATATAAAAAGTCATAAAAAGGGTTTGGAATGCCATAGGTTTAGGGGGATGTCAAGGGGGGGGGGCAAAACTCATATATTTTCTACCCGTTGAGGATAAGAGATAATGCGATTAGTCCCTTTTAAGCTGGACAATGAAATTGATGTTTGAGCTACACCGGACGTAGAATCTTTCAACCTTTAAATTCGTTAAGACCTTTTTTCATTTTTGCGTTTCACATTTTATCAAACAGCTCCTCCCGGGCAATTGGCTTAACGAAATTTCTAAGTGAAAAAGTTTGAGAGAAAAAATAGCTCACAGGGAAGCACCGCTTGTGGATTAGATTACATTGGAACTTTTAAATCGACTCAATCAATATTTCCATCTCACTCTCTCGCACACACAATCCAATTTTTTTTTTACTTACCTAAATTAACCTGTCATAATCAAAACACATAATACAAATTTATACATTTAAATCAACCACTCCGGTCTTATAATTTTGAAGTATTGTATAAATATAAGAACAAATTAGTGTCATGAATTTTTATCCAATTAATTTGAAACATAAACGATTTAGAACAAGCCAAATACAGTTGCGTACCAAAAGCTGGTTAACTTCTGGAAAACATTTTATTCAATCAAGAAGACATTTAAGACGAAAAATCGAAATTTTCCCCGATTTGTGAATAGAGCTTCAATCGTGATGTTGCAAAAATCCTCGAAATGCTAGATCTTTTTTTGCAAATTCTCCCATCGAAAAATGAAAGGAGGTCGCGTGGTCATTCCTGCTTGAAGACGCCTAAAGCCAGGAACACACTTACCCGATGCTCCCCGACGCCTTGCCACGTTTTGGTGGGGTGTGCACATCTATCCGACGCAAGCACACGTCGCGTACAGTCCACAGCGTTTATCACAATAATCACTATCACAATCGCAACTCATCTCTTATTCTTAATGCACTATTTTGAGCAAAACATTGTAATAAATTGTTAGTTAAATTTTATGAGCACAACCATCTAATAAATTGTTTGTTAAACTTAATTGTTTTAAATAAAGTTACTCCTAACCATCATAATTAAACAATGTTTATAAAAACTTATGCATTTTTGATCTCGTTTAATTTGGTTTACATTAAAATAACATGTTGTAATTAATATAACGACAAAATTACATGTACTTAGTTTGAAATAAACTACAAAAAATATGAGTGTCCTGTTCTGATGCTACCCGACATTACAAAATGGTGTAATTTTACGAGCAAAACTATGAAATAAATTGTTAATTAAATTTTATGAGCAAAACCGTGTAATAAATTGTTCCAATTTTAGTATATGTACCGCCGAAGCGAGTACAATAAATTGTTAGTTAAATTCATTATATCAAAAAATCGTATTCCGGTGTTTTGATTAATTTTCTACCAAACCATTAAAATTAATTTTTTAAATAAAAACTAATTAATTTTTAATCACAGTTAATTTGGTTTATATTAAAATAAGTATGTTGTAATTAATATAACGACAATAATACATGTAGTTTGAATAAAAATATGAGTGTCCGGTTCTTTTGTCTTCGACTGTACTCGATGCGACCCGACGAAAATCTGGACAGTGGGGATCGCAGAGCGTCGGGTAGGTTAGCGTGGCATAGCATCGGATAGATATACACGGGGGTAATGCAACCTTATGGAAAATCGGAGTTTTAATTTGTGTCGGGTAGCGTCGCATAGCATAAAATCGGGTAAGTGTGTTTCTGGCTTAAGGGGACGGTGGCCGCAATTGAAAGAAATTGACACGGCACTCATCAATGGAAGGTCTGGGGTGGGATAGGATCTCAGCGACCCTGAAATTGGTCTCAACCCCCTTCAAAAATGAGTTTCTTCGATGGAAGAACATCGCACACCGGGGGCTTCAATTCAGACTCGTGTTGCGAGCCCCCCAAAAATGGAACCAGGGATATAGTAAAATAAGCTGTAGCACACAGCTGCAGTGCTCAGGGGGATATTAAGATAATATCTTATATTATCGTAGACAAATACATTTATCTATTGTATAGGGTTATATTGAATAGTTGTATCCACCGTTCTTATAGTCCATCAAAATAAACCATCGGCATTTCGTTCGTAATATCGTCACTTCCAGGAATTTTTATTTTTTTGGAGTTTTTAAGACATCTTAAATTTTTGTTATTTTTTCTGTTCCTATGTGATATCATCATTTATTGCTTCTATATTTGTGTCCGTTTCATACAGTTTTTCTTAGGATCGCGTGGTTGTTTTTAAAATTAAATGATTTTTTATTATATTTTTGTACCGTCATTTCTTTTCCCAAGTGGTACAAATTCGTCAGAAATTGTTTCCAACTAGGCAACGGATGAAGTTAAAACGGATCCCCGACAAGAGACAAAATCAATATTGTCGAAGGGGGTCGATTGTAAATAGACGTGGTTTGTATTCAGCTGAAAATTAAACAGTGAACTAGGGGGTGGGAAATTGACGTTAGGCAACTCGGCAAAAGTGTATCAATTAGTGGGAAAGACAGTGAATTAGGTGAGAGGAGGCAGTGTATTCAATATGAAATTTCAATAGAGTAGTTACTGTTGGTAAGTGGGGAGAGGAGGGTACAAAGCGATCTGATATCAGTTCATTAGGGCGCCCTTCAAGCGTGCCTTATCGCTACAGACCTCAAATCTTACCAATCAAACATCCCTCAATCCCCCTCCTACATCGCACACAAATCGCATTAACACTTTTCAAAGTAACCGGTAACTAAGGAATCTAATTTCCAACAGGGGGCTTCCTAAAATTGATCTCATAGTCAAATTTATTACATTGGCCCTTCTTCAATAAAAACTGTAATAGGCTTTATAGATCAGATAGAAACAGACGGTCCGTTAAATTGCTACTGGTGCGTTAAAGAATTTGGTGGGATGCAACCGAAACTTGACGATAAATAGACCCACTTTGAAGGTAAAACTCCAAAACATCCGGATTGTGGGACAATGGGCGAATCCCAACCACCACAGATCTATTATTGGAATATCAGTTTACATAATCATATACCTCAAGAAAATTAATTTACTTAATTATTAAAAGTGATGGTAAGAAATATAGCTATTGGCTCGTACTCTAACTCCTGTGTCAATTTATAAGAAATTCTAACCTAACAGAAATGATTTTTAAAAAATAAAATAATACATACCCTCTACTTAATTCTCCGCTCTTATTTAACAAAGCGGTTCTTTCTGGTCCGACAAGGATCAGATTACTTGGAATACTGCTCTCTGGCCCCGGGAGTACCGCAGGGCAGTATGCTCGGGCCAATCCTCTTTATCCTTTATACTGCAGGCGTTACCGCTAAACCTACCACCCTCCTTGCATTTTTTGCCGATTACGCAATACTATCCTCTAGCCCCGATTCTGCGGTTATTTCGGAAGATCTACAGGGACATATCGTATGCATAGCAGATTGGCGTAGACAATGAATAATGAAGATAAACGAAAGCAATTGCATCCTTGTCACATTTACACTCGGAAGCAAATCTCCTCTTACAATATATTGCAAAAAACCTATTCCCAAATCCGACCGCTTTCGTTACCTTGGGTTCCACCTGGATTTACACTAACGTGGAATCAGCATATACGATCCCAACGACAAGATCTAAACCGACGCTAGGTTTACTCTACAAACTTATAGGACGTCAATCCAACCTATCGACAAACAACAAATTTAATATTAACAAAACGCTACTACAACCGATTTGGACATACGTTATAGAACTGTGGAACATCGCTAAGCCTTCCAATATCCAACATCTTCAATACTTTCAGTCTAACGTCCTCAGATCAATTTATCATATATGCCTACTCCTGCAAAATGATTTATCTAAGTACATACAGAGGAATTTCCCTTTAGTTTTTATTTTAAAGACTACAAGAACAATTTGATCCCCAAAGGGAATCTTATTTTTCTAGAAAATGATCACACTGTTGATTTACCTATCGATAAGGTTAAGTCATACTGAAAAACCCATTTTGTTATGACTCTCATTCCTACATCTAACCTTTTTTGTGTTTTATCAAATTGCTTATTCCTTGTGTATACACAGATGCCAACGGCATTTATCGATATTACTGTTCCTCGGGTGAACTATCATACATACAAATTAGAACCCAACCCTGCGGAGGACCAAATTGGGATATGCTTGAACCTGTTATTCAGTTTTCAATTTTTATTAATATTGTCTAACTGATATTAGGTTTAGCAACAATTTTGTATGGTATGCCATTAGCATTCATCTTTTTGGCTAATAAACCCAAGTCAACATTATCATAGGCTCTCTCTAAGTCCAACAAAAGCAGCAATGGCAGACTCATTTGTTGTAAACCTTAGTTGAATGTCTAAAATGAGCTCAGTAATAGTATGAACTGTAAATTTACCCTTACAACAGCCATAATGACATCCCGGTATTATGTTTTTCTTTCTGTCCACCACTCTAGACACCTCTTCATAATGGGTATTTTACCAGACCCCTTTTGCCGCTTCTGTGAAATAAAAGAAGAAACGGCACGGCACTACCTCACAGAATGGGTGATAGGTATGCCAGGAATAGATTTGAAACTTTCGAAGGAGAGGACATTGCCAAATCGCTCCCCAATGGTCCAAAATCTTGGGGTTTGTGAACAGTTCCAAGAGGTTTATGCAGGACACGTGAGCCGACCAAGTCCCGGACCTTTTAGGGATGTGGTACGAGTCTACCCAGGCATTTAACCCCTCGGGGCTTGGTCGCCCACCCTGCGTAATATATATATATCCACCACTCTAGGCGGTTTTTTTTATCATACACTCAAGTGATTTCACCATAAATGACGATAAATAAATTCCCCTGCGTCCGTAGTCTTTTAAAGTTAAAGGATTAAAAAGAGGGATAACAAAGAATTTTTGCCAGTGAGCTGGCATCTCCATATATTATAAACATTCAGAAGGGCTGTTTGACTTTGGCTTGGTAGGTTAAATAGAATACTATCTAATCCTGAGAGAGAACTTTTGCTTATTTCAATAGTTGACTGTCATTCAGTTAGTGAAAATGGGTCTAGAAGGGAATTGTTATTTCGATTCTTCTGAGCCTAAAATTATTTGACTAATTGTCACAATGTTTGGAGTAATGTGGAGCATAAATTTCTGAGCCCAGGGGCCAATCGACACAGAAGGACCACTACCAGTTTGTTTATAGTTTTTAATTAATCTTATCTGCGAACACACTGTTTTCACTGGCGTTTGCCTGTTAATATTATTGTAATATGCCTGTTAATAAACTAAATATTACAGGAAATGACAAATATTTTATGCACAACAGCAAAAATTCGATTAAAAAATGGTTCTTCAGTAAACATAATTTCACCTTATAGTGTGTTTCAAAGTACTATCTCAAAAGTGATTGGGAAAAATTCTTCTCCGGAATTCCATCTCCAGTAATAATATGTGACGACTTTGTCACCACACCGCTTTTGAAAGCTTTCGTGCAAAGAACAAAGGATGATCTCTGTTAGAAGCAGCATTAGAATTTAACTTTGTATATTTTAATAGCGGTGCCCCAACTCTACTATGAAGCACTTCACACATAAATAATTCAGCTAAAGACTTAACACTCTGTCCTCCAAGTATAGCAGGGAATGTGACTGGTTAGTGAAGAACGAATGACCCGATGGGGTCTAACCACTTACCAATTTTACTAAAGTTTAGAAATGTTACAGAGAAAACGCGAAAATTAAACACAGATCAGAAAATGGAACACCGATAAGGCAGACTGGGAAAAATTTCTAAATATTACGTTATCATTTCATCAGACACGGGAGATAGGGTATGACGAGTTCATAGATAACATAAGCAAAGCAGCAGAAGAGTCTATACCGACAATCAACTATCTAAAATAACGAAACTATGTATTTTGGAGGAACGAAACTCCCATGAAAACATTTTAAGAAGAAAATTAAATGAAAAAAAATAAAACCAAAATCCGACGTAAGAAAATTTCTAAAATTTAGAAAAAAATCTATGCGGAAGTAAATTGAACATTTAAACTAAAAGAAGCATAAAAAACATTTTTGCAATAATATTAACAGGCAAACGCCAGTGAAAACAGTGTGTTCGCAGATAAGATTAATTAAAAACTATAAACAAACTGGTAGTGGTCCTTCTGTGTCGATTGGCCCCTGGGCTCAGAAATTTATGCTCCACATTACTCCAAACATTGTGACAATTAGTCAAATAATTTTAGGCTCAGAAGAATCGAAATAACAATTCCCTTCTAGACCCATTTTCACTAACTGAATGACAGTCAACTATTGAAATAAGCAAAAGTTCTCTCTCAGGATTAGATAGTATTCTATCTAACCTACCAAGCCAAAGTCAAACAGCCCTTCTGAATGTTTATAATATATGGAGATGCCAGCTCACTGGCAAAAATTCTTTGTTATCCCTCTTTTTAATCCTTTAACTTTAAAAGACTACGGACGCAGGGGAATTTATTTATCGTCATTTATGGTGAAATCACTTGAGTGTATGATAAAAAAAACCGCCTAGAGTGGTGGATATATATATATTACGCAGGGTGGGCGACCAAGCCCCGAGGGGTTAAATGCCTGGGTAGACTCGTACCACATCCCTAAAAGGTCCGGGACTTGGTCGGCTCACGTGTCCTGCATAAACCTCTTGGAACTGTTCACAAACCCCAAGATTTTGGACCATTGGGGAGCGATTTGGCAATGTCCTCTCCTTCGAAAGTTTCAAATCTATTCCTGGCATACCTATCACCCATTCTGTGAGGTAGTGCCGTGCCGTTTCTTCTTTTATTTCACAGAAGCGGCAAAAGGGGTCTGGTAAAATACCCATTATGAAGAGGTGTCTAGAGTGGTGGACAGAAAGAAAAACATAATACCGGGATGTCATTATGGCTGTTGTAAGGGTAAATTTACAGTTCATACTATTACTGAGCTCATTTTAGACATTCAACTAAGGTTTACAACAAATGAGTCTGCCATTGCTGCTTTTGTTGGACTTAGAGAGAGCCTATGATAATGTTGACTTGGGTTTATTAGCCAAAAAGATGAATGCTAATGGCATACCATACAAAATTGTTGCTAAACCTAATATCAGTTAGACAATATTAATAAAAATTGAAAACTGAATAACAGGTTCAAGCATATCCCAATTTGGTCCTCCGCAGGGTTGGGTTCTAATTTGTATGTCTATTCACCCGAGGAACAGTAATATCGATAAATGCCGTTGGCATCTGTGTATACACAAGGAATAAGCAATTTGATAAAACACAAAAAAGGTTAGATGTAGGAATGAGAGTCATAACAAAATGGGTTTTTCAGTATGACTTAACCTTATCGATAGGTAAATCAACAGTGTGATCATTTTCTAGAAAAATAAGATTCCCTTTGGGGATCAAATTGTTCTTGTAGTCTTTAAAATAAAAACTAAAGGGAAATTCCTCTGTATGTACTTAGATAAATCATTATGCAGGAGTAGGCATATATGATAAATTAGTCAAAAAATACAAACATACTTGAATGTTTTAAAAATGATGTTACAATAATTGGGTCGTAGATCCATCAGTTGTGCTATTTTACAAAGCTACAATCAAAGCTATAATGGATTATGATTGTTTTCTTCTGTTTCTAGGCTATTATACACCGTATTTGGCAATGCATGGGTGTCTTGCGATCAACACATGTTGATGCTTTACTCATAGAATTGGATGAACTCTGGACCTAAGAAGGCAATTCCTTTTGGATAAATTTACCATGGAGATAATGACGTTAGCTTCCAAATTACACTCAAAAATTAGTCTACTTGCTATTAAAATGATGGAATATAAATAAAACAGAAAGAGGTTACAAGTTCATAGCTTTTGTGGACGACCTGGTTGTTGTAATCGAAGGGCAAACGAGAAAAGCAATAATCGACAAGACGCAGGCAGTTGTCGAGAAAATGGGTCTAGAAGGGAATTGTTATTTCGATTCTTCTGAGCCTAAAATTATTTGACTAATTGTCACAATGTTTGGAGTAATGTGGAGCATAAATTTCTGAGCCCAGGGGCCAATCGACACAGAAGGACCACTACCAGTTTGTTTATAGTTTTTAATTAATCTTATCTGCGAACACACTGTTTTCACTGGCGTTTGCCTGTTAATATTATTGTAATATGCCTGTTAATAAACTAAATATTACAGGAAATGACAAATATTTTATGCACAACAGCAAAAATTCGATTAAAAAATGGTTCTTCAGTAAACATAATTTCACCTTATAGTGTGTTTCAAAGTACTATCTCAAAAGTGATTGGGAAAAATTCTTCTCCGGAATTCCATCTCCAGTAATAATATGTGACGACTTTGTCACCACACCGCTTTTGAAAGCTTTCGTGCAAAGAACAAAGGATGATCTCTGTTAGAAGCAGCATTAGAATTTAACTTTGTATATTTTAATAGCGGTGCCCCAACTCTACTATGAAGCACTTCACACATAAATAATTCAGCTAAAGACTTAACACTCTGACCTCC
>NW_019393113.1:10750-11412 GCF_000648675.2 Cimex lectularius
ATAAACACAGCATCAATTACAGAACAGATACATGTAAACTCAGTCGCAGCTACGCCAATATCATTAATCAAATTCAGTACAGATAACATACCTATATCATCACATTACATTCCACACATCAAATATTTTTCACATAGTCTAATTTCCCAACAATTTAGCTTTCCTTTTCCTATTTATCCCTTTCTATATAATCCTGAAAGGATAATCTGGCCGAATCATTACCAACACATTGTTTCCCTTTTCACCTCAAAGAAGCCGACGCCTTATACAAAAATGTCTTTTCTACACCGACATCTTTCCCCACCCCTTCAAAATCCAGCGTATATAAACGCAAAATAGCAAAATTTCACTGGCACTCTCGACACGACACGCAAGAATGGCACTATTACACAGAAGACAAACACTTTGAGTGAGTAGAAATACTTTGATGATGAGGTGCTGCCGGTGGTGTGGGCGGACGTTGGCCTGGTTCGGGGGCTGCGGGTCTCGCCGTTTTCTGAACGAGCTTAGTTGAGAGCCTTGAACGGCCTTAAAGATGTGGATGGATAGCTCCACGCGCACATGGGTCGCTTGGGGGTTCCGTTCGTTCGTGTAATCACATTGATAGTAAATATAAAATTGTTGAATCGTCGCAGTGACTAAATGGTTGACGGAAAAAAATT
>NW_019393114.1:0-54736 GCF_000648675.2 Cimex lectularius
GACCATGGACAATATGAACTTTTTTGTTCATTTTAGGGTGAAGAATCTACTGGAGAAGTTTGTAGCACGAGTAGCAATTCACCCTGTATATAGGAAAAAAGAGAGAGAGAGAGAGAGTAAGTGAGAAAAGGAGAAAAGTCAGAAAAGAGTGAGAGAGAGTGGGAGAGAGAGAGAGAGAGAGAGAGAGAGTGAGAGAGAGAGAGAGAGACAAAGTGAGTGATATGGTGACGAGGGGAGATTGAGAAGAAGAGAGAAGTGAAAAATGGGGAAAGAGCAAATTAGCAAGACCAGAGAAGAGAAAGAAAGAATGAGTGAGAAAGAGAGAGAGAGAGAGAGAGAGAGAGAGAGAGAGAGAGAAAGAGAGAGAGGGAGAAAGAGAGAGAGGGAGAAAGAGAGAGAGGGAGAAATAGCGGTAAGTGCTTGCTATGTGTGTGTGTCTGTGTTTTACATTAGTTGTAGTTTATCATATATCATGATGGATCACAATCATCACAAGATCATTTATAATCTATAAAAATCAACTAACTTTTTATGGTAATTCAGATGTCGCGAGATGCGGTCGGGTGTGATGTAGGTTTCAGAAAAACATTTTCTTTATCGTGACAACGTTTCGATCTTTTATTGAGATCATCTTCAGGACCTGGGATTTACAAACTATGTTTACATTTAACAAATACATTTAGGATGTGGATAAGTGAATTTATACAATTCAAAATATATTTTATATTCAAACAAAGTATTTCTACTCACTCAAAGTGTTTGTCTTCTTTGTAATTGTGCGTTGGCACGATAAAGAAAATGTTTTTCTGAAACCTACATCACACCCGACCGCATCTCACGATATCTGAATTACTATCGATTAACGGTCACTAATCTCTACACATAACTTTTTATGTATGATTTTTAACAGCTTCGTAAATTGACTCCAGGAAAATGTAATATTCTGAAGCTGTTTGTTGAGAATGGACTTTGATGAGGCAACAAGCCCATGAAAATAAACATATATTTAATTTTTTAAATTTCTATATATAATATATCAAATTTATTGTGTATTAAACCTTGTCAGGATGCCGTGATGTATTAAAGAGAATTATGACCAAATTTCCTATTTTAAAGAATCGGTAAAGGCAATTTATGCTAAAATGTAGGCAACTTGGATTCATTCAAATCAATCGTAAATTGATGTTTTAACGTTGTCCATTTTAAAATACGCCTGTCAACGGAGTTCGTCAAGATGGGCCAGTGAAACACTTGTAGTTTCATCAAAGAGCCGACATCAACTCTAGCAAGTCCATCTTTCGAATCGAACGAGGTCCCACGGAGGCGTGTCTCCCATTACCATAAATATAGTATGATAAATAGCCACCGGTTGACCACAGCGACGACGGACCTACGGAGCCATAGGGTCAATGAAGACCTGGTCATTATCCCTTTTGGTCAAGTTCAAGGCTGATGTTGCGTGATGATGAAACTGGTCCAAAATCAAAGTGGGGGAAATAGGCGTTTCTTAACTATATAAGGGTCAAAAGTGGGAAGATTTTCATATAAGTGACTGTCAAAGAAGAATGATGCATTTGGTAAGTGTACTCTTGCTTCTTTACTTTTTCCTGTGTAATATATCCAGAAAGTGCCGAATTCGACCTAAAAATTACTGTCACGTCAGTATCGTCCATTCACCCAAAACAGCATTTCTGAGAAAACCGTGTACTATATACATACAACCATAATCTTACCTTACTTAACAACCAACTTTATAATCTCAAAATTTAAAATACCAAATTATTAGTGTTGCCCTTAGACTTTACTTGAGTTCATCCCTCGACCATTTCAGTCAAAATCAATATAAGAAAAAGCTTTACTTACTATACAATTTTTAGACAGTCTATCGGTATATAAGTTAGGGAATATATGCCATCTAAAATTTACAATATTTAGGCATTTATGAATTCGTAGGATTCTTGTGATAGTGAGAAAGTATGGCGAATCTAGAATTTTCTAAAGAGATTTTCGGAAAAGAAAGCACCGTTTCGCGTTCATTCTCCATGTTTATTTTATTGTTAGATTTTTACGCAGTCATAATTTTATATATTTCAATATAAAAGATTTCTGTCTATTTTGTGTATACTTCATGAAACGTTAATAAGTGACAAGCAAAAAAAAGTTATTATAAAATCAAACCACATGAAGGTATTTAACAGGTTTTGAACAAAAAAATCTGGATATTATGGCATTAAAAATTTATTTGGTCAACATTTTATTGTTTTAATAATGTAATTTAGACATGCCTGATTGTTAGTAGAATATGCAGTTTTCATACTAATGTTAATAGTTTTTTTAAGAATTTGTGCAGGAGTAACAACATTTATACAACTTTTTGTCTATAATCAGTCCCAATTGCAATAATTTGTACTTCATTGTTTCCTGTATTATTGATTAAGTGTAGAGACGACTATATTTTCTTTAGTAATAAATTTGTGGTGATTAGAGACCGTTAATCGATACTTATTCAGAAATCGTAAGATGCGGTCTGGTGTGATGTAGGTTTCAGAAAAACATTTTCTTTATCGTGCCACCGTTTCGATCTTTATTGAGGTCATCTTCAGGGCTCAAAGTGTTTGTCTTCTGTGTAATTGTGCCATTCTTGCGTGTCGTGTTTAGTGATAAACTTGGGGTTTTAAAGTTTAGAGAAAGCTTAAACTAAGGAAAACGTTTATACAGTTTTCAGTAAGGGATTAATTTTAACTGTTTGTGAATTACTGAAATAAATTAAAGTCAAATGGATCCTGTTTGATCAGATATTAAGTTCCTTCATAACAGATTAGCCAAAGAAACATAATTTATACAACTTTCACAATGTAATCAAATTGAACATCCAGCCACTATAATTAAATAATTTTTACTTGATTACTTTTTGAATTATGGATAAATTTAAAGACAATTTGTTTTTGTTATCAAGTAAAATATGCAGTTTAAAAGTTCAAAATTGCATAAGCAAAAAAAAAAATTATTTATATAGTTTCAGCATGAGATCAGATTTAACGACTTTCAGTATAATAAAACCAATTTTATTGCATTATTTTTTCTTTCATTTATGAATAATATGTAAAGAGAAATAGTTTCAATTTAATAGTATATGCTGTTTTTTAGTTTAAATTAGCTTACGTATTTTTATAAATTTCAGTCCAGAATCAGATTTGAATTGAACGTATAAGACCATATTTTTTATTTTTTGAATTATGGATAAAATTTAGGTCTAATTCGTTTTTATTAACTAGTAAAATATGCGGTTTAAATTTCAATATAACTTGGGTAAAGATAAAAATATTTTTACAACTATCAGAAATCAGATTCGGAAATGAGACAGTATAATATTTTTTTTTATTGTTTCTAAGCTTGTATTGTGGAATCTGCATCTGTGTAAATTGACGGGAAAATTTTTCTAGACAAAAAATAAACAATGAATAAACACTTGGCTAATTTCAGCATAATAAGTAGAATAAACTTTGCTATAAAGGCCAATCGCAAAGCAAAATAAAATCAGTCGCGTTTAGTTAAATATGCTTTATTTTATTTTTGGTTTGTAGGTAAAAGTTTACAATAACCTTTGGAATATGACGGCTCCAAAAAAAGGATTATTTTGTTTTTTAAAAAAATCCGCTTCGTTTAGTTCAAATCGATGTTGATAAAAATGAAAGACTATCAATAATTTATTTTGGAAACGAAAACCCTTTGAAAGTACAGAATTGTCTCTCAAAAACAAGGCGGAAACCGAAGGACAACAGGTGCTAACGAACTTTGACAGTTTCGCGTGAGCAATTTTTCTATTATTAAAAGAATAGTTGGAAACCGAAATAGTTATAATTGAATAATAAATTCTTTTAATAGTTGTGCAGGAGGAAAAATGATAATCTGCAAAAGAAGACTTAATTTTATGATTTTTCTGTTTTCATTCAAATTTCAATCCACTTTTTGCTCTTTCTTAATTGCTAGTTGTACTGTTTTGTTCACACATAGCAATTATTAAATTCTTAAAATACACAAAACCGCGTTATTTTTGTAAAACGCTAACGCCCCGTGCTAAACTCTTATTTTTGCGCTTTTTACCTTAGGAAAATTTGTTTACTGACTAAAAGGTCAAAAATTTTGCATAAAATACGCTGTTTGCCGAGATGAAAGAAGTAGGAAGTCTGGACGTCGTGTGATGTAATTGGAAACAAGTTCAGGGTCGACGACTTTCATTCACCTTCCAGGCCGGTACAAAACCGAGACGGCCACCGTTCAATGTACCCGTCCCGATCTTGATCCTTTCTTCGGATGATTGTTGCCGTTTCCACGTCGTTAGGCCCTTTAATGAATTTCAATTAGCAATCCTATTACCGAAAAAAAAGTAAATACCAGTTCGTAACATGAAGAAGGAATTAAATTGCAACGGAATAATTGACCCTATTTCACCAATTTCTGCTCACTTCTTCACTAATTGGGTTACATTAGTGATTGCAAAAGCGATTTCCGACCAAACGCCAATTACTTGGATTTCAACTCGATATGGCATATGGCATAACAACAGAAACCAACAACACACTTATTCTAGGGTGTACATTTCATAGTTGATATAAATTTAATGAAAATTCGTTTTAATTACTTATTCAAAGCAATTGGAAATACAAAACATAATAAATAATATTATTAAATGCAGAGAGAATGTGGTATGAGGAAGGGAATATAAGTAAGAAGGATATTCAGAACAAAACGGGAGAGAGACAGACAGACAGACAGAGAAGGGAGAGAAAGCTAGATAAGAAGGAAAGAAAAGAGCAAAGAGAGAAAGAGATTGTGAGAATGAGATGTGAGAAAAAAGATACGTGCGTGTTTTGTTTTTGTGATTGTTCGTGTTTTAAATTAGCTGTATTTTGTTATTATGTAGCATGAAGAATTTCGAAATCGAATCATTTTGTTGAGAAAGTGATGTAGATGTAGTTGTAATTTCAGGGTATAGTATACTGCGCCCTTTAAGAGCTATTGTATCCCCCGTTCTCTGCCTAAAGCACATCGGTGAGTCCTATTTCATCAAGAAACTTGATTAATAGGCCCGGTTTCTGTGGTTGAAGCTCTTCTATGGTCACATTATATAACCCAAAACATTTCTTCCTGCGAGCTAGTGTAGTTCCGCAGTTTGTTAGTAGATGTGTTGGTGTCTCTTCTGCCTCCTTGCAGAATCTGCATGTGCCATCTTGGATTATTCCAATTTTCTTTAAGTGTCCATTTAATTTGCTGTGTCCTGTTAGGAATGTTATTAGGATTCGCAGTCTGTTCCTGCTTCCTTTGACACATTCTCTAATTTTTTCCTACCGAAATTGTTAGAAGATTCTTGGATTGTCTATGTCCAATAAGTGAATTCCAAAGTTCACTCATTTTCTTTTTGTCCTTCTGTCTGAGATATTCGTTAATAGTGTGGATTTCTATGCCACAGAAGGGTTCAGGTCCTATCAGCGGTGTAGCAGCCCCTTTTCTTGCAAGGGTGTCCGCTTTCTCGTTGCCTTCTACTCTCATGTGACCTGGGACCCAGAAGAAGCTGACTTTATTCTGCATACCTAATATGTTTAGTGTGTTTTTGCAGTTCAGCACCATCCTTGAACTAATGATATTTGAACTTAGTGCTTTGATGGCTGCTTGGCTATCTGACATGATAGCTATATTCTTGTTTTTCTACCCTTTGCTTAGGTTGAGTTAGGTACATCTTCCGATTGCATGAATCTCAGGTTGGAAGATACTGGTGTGTTTTCCATGGGTTCTGAGTATTTGGTTCCAGATCAAAATACTTCTGCCCCTGTACCTTCTTGTGTTCTAGATCCATCTGTGTACCAGAGGATGGTGCCATTTTTAAAAGAGTTGTTTCCCTCTCTTTCCATGAGAAAGTGGTAGATAGATAGATAAATAGAAGGATAGACAGACAGTGTTAGGTAGGAAAAAAAGAGAAGAGAAAAGAGAGAAAGAAATTGTAAAAATTAGTGGTGCGAAAAAAGAGATAAGTGCGTGTTTTTGTGTGTGAGGTTATTGGTATGTGATTTAAATTAGTTGTAGTTTGTGGTTATATAACATGATGGATCCCGATCATCAAAAGGACAACTTGATGAGAAAGTAATTGATAGAGGGATATGCACATAGATAGATAGGTAGATACATAGATACAGACAGAGAGACAGAGAGAGAGAGAGAGAGAGAGAGAGAGAGAGAGAGAGAGAGAAAGAAAGAGCGAGAGAGAGAGATTATATCTATGTAATAGTACAGTTCATATAAAAATAATAAACATAATTTTTAATTTATAATTTTTAATACCAATTTGAATTCCCTTTATAAATTTATCAATGCAGTTCTTAATTAAAATGTAACATACTTTTAGCATTATTTACTCCATAAATCTTTTAAACATAGATTTTATTACAATATTTCCATTTTTTATTTTATTTTTTTATTGCTAGCCGGTTATAATGATAAATCGGCACTAGAGCGTAGAAAATCATAAATATTCATTAACGCTATATAATATTTATGATAAAATTACTATTTAAGAAGAGCCTATAAAGGAAACTAGCTGCATTATAGTGTTTTTAATTTATCCCTTATTCAGAACTTAAAGTTTTTTTTATTTATGTCAATAATAAAATTTGATAACAAATCTTTATTTTTATAATTAAAATTTATAATTTTAATATCTTTTTCATTTCAAAGACTTTTTCAATAATTGTTTTAAATTATTTCGTATTGCATATACTTATTAATTTTATGAAAGCATGTAGTAAGTTAAAACTAGATGATTTCATGGCGATAAAAATTTTCCTAGAGTTATCGGGAAATCTCTATTCGCGTTCTCACGGTTATATTTCTTTGCAATGTTGTTTAGTAAGCCACTATAAACCAATCCATAGAAATGGAACATTTTCTCGAGCGAATATTCTCAACTATACTCAAATGAAACAAGTTTCTATTTCCATGGCAACATTTTTCCGATGAATTAAATGATTCTATGGAAAAACAATCGAATTAATGAAAAATCCTTATAAATGTTGGTATTTCTATGGCAAAATTTTTTACAACTAAACGATTCAACGGAAATAAAAATTTATAAATCCACGTAAATACAAATATATATAGCAAGTAGTGACATTTTAATTAAATGACTTATATATGAAATGTGTATTTTCATGTCTACCGAAATTAGTTGAGCTAGAACAATAAATTTTAATTCAATCATCTTCAATCTCCATATTTATTTTCATTTTTCATTTCATTTTTCAACATTGTATTATAACTTTTTTTATAAATAATTTAGTCTATACGTCATATTTAACTATGTTTAAATTTATGCAGTTTTATCGAAACCTTAATAACAATCTTTCAATTAATTAAGGTTTTTAGTTGAGATAAAAAAGTCAGTGTCACGAGCGGGATTCGAACCCACGACGTTCGGCTAGATACGCAGCTGCTCTACCACTTGAGCTATCGTGACTTCCATCCACTCGGACACCAACTTCCCATCTCAGCCGCACCTTTTGAATTTTCCTTCCTTTTTGCCTTTTTTTCAAATGTCGTGTAATCTATTTGATTCTGATCAAAAGGTGGGGTTGAGATGGGAAGTTAGTGTCCGAGTGGATCGAAGCCACGATAGCTCAAGTGGTAGAGCAGCGTCGTATCTAGCCGAAGATCGTGGGTTCGAATCCCGCTCGTGCCATTAACTTTTTTTCATCTCAACTAAAAACCTTAATTAATTGTAATGTATTAAATTGGTCAAGCGGACCACGAAATTAGTGAACTTAAAACCTGAGTTGGCTACGAAATAATTTATCTATTAGACAGCACACTGTTACAGAGTATCATTTTGCATATTATTTAGAAAACTATTTCTCGAAAACCTTATCATTTTAAGGTAAACATCAAATTTTTAGCGAGTACTTCCAACCGTATTGTCATACTTGATACAGCGTACTTTTTTAGGATTCGATATTTAATTCTTAGAGGATTTTGATTTTTTGATAGATATATGTTTTAAAGTAAGCAGAATAAGACCCTGCATATTTACAAGTGTTAGATTTCGATCTATAACTGCAATTTGGCACTATTATCATAAAAACAAACCCAAAATCTAAACAAAAAATTCTGTGACCCTCGAGGAGGTTACGATAGCTCAAGCGGTAGAGCAGCGTCGTATCAAGCCGAAGATCGTGGGTTCGAATCCCGCTCGTGCCATTAACTTTTTTTCATCTCAACTAAAAACCTTAATTAATTGTTAGGTTTTAAGTAACAAGTTGAGATTAGAAAATAGGTTTTTAAATTTTACAAAAATTATAACTTTGTACGGAAGTTATCTTTTCACAAATTATCCTGAAAAGGTTCTTTCTATCCAGTTTTTATTTGATTTTTGTTCATGGAATACAATATTAAATAAAAATATTGTTAATATATAATGGAGTATTTTTTTAAGATATAGATTTCCACGTTTTCTTTCTAACGATTTGGATCCAAAGTAACACTAACATAATAGAACTAGAAGGACAGATATTTTGGTAGATGGTTTCTTAGAGTTTCTTTTGTCTCGGGAAATATTTGTCGGCCGAGATGGGCAACCGGTGCTCATTGTGAAACACATTCCAAGCAGATATCGCCCGTTTAATAGGTTTTCAATAACAGGAACGTTTTACGAGAGCGGCATCCTATTAAAAGCTCTTGATGAAACCGGCTTCGCGCCTTTCTATAACCCCAAATAAACCAACTTCAACCTTGTTTTTAATTATAGGCAGAGTGGTAAATATTGCTATAATTTTTAACGTGTTGTTTTGTAAATTGAGTTGCGTTAACATACTACAAAGTACATAGTTTCAAACTTTTTATATTTCAAAAGTACCAGCCTTGCTTCATAACCTCTACCCTTTGTAGTTTAAAAAGTTTAGAATCTAAATGAAAAATCTACTAAATGAATAAGGTAAAATCAGTAAATAAAACTGTTTCTTAAGAAGACGAAACGCGTTTGGGTGAAGGGTAAACCTGCAACACCGAAAATAGAGTTAACACATTTCTAGCAGTTTAACACAAATTCTAGAATTTGTATAGGTAAAGTTATTTTATATGTACTGAAAAGTTGATCAAGAAAAGCAAAGCCGTTTTTTCAGTGCTTTCAGTTGTTACAGTACAATCGTTAAATTCTAGCACAAAATGATAGGCTATTCCAAGTGTATTTTCACTATCTTAACACAATTTATTTACTTAACCTGACAATATTTTCCAAATTCTTGTAAGGATTCGCCTTAACCTGTTTTCATTTTTTTTTTCAGCTGCTTCTGTTCGCAGTTGTGGGGAGCTCTCTAGGGGCGTCGCTGAGAGTCAGAAAACAGTCAGGAGGGACGGTAACATTTTTCAACCAAACTTTCCCAGCTCCGCCAGGCGTTCCACAAGAGACGATAAACCAATTTCAAGGAGCGTTCCAGCAAGGTTCAGGATTCTTACCCCAGCCGCCATCACCACCGCAGGGTTTCATTCCTCAAAACCCCGGTGAATTTTTACAACAAGGCGGTTCAGGATTTATCTCGAATTTCCAGTCTCAATTGCAGCAGGACGAATTGGTCGGTAGAAACGAGCCTAAACCAGTTGTACCGATCGTCACCTATCAATTTACTCCCAACTCCGTCGATGGGAGCTACCAATTCAGGTATTTAGAAGTTTACACTAAAAGCATTTTTTCCCTTACGAATTCTTCAAGTTTTTACATTTGTTGATATGAGTCACAGTTGTTATGAAAAATGGAAAAAACTATGTAGTATTTCGTAATTCAAAAGGTAATTAGCTATGGATGTCATGCTTGCTGATTGGAATATTATCATTTTTTATTACTAGTTGGTTGTAGTAAGAATTCAGCTTAAATTGGATTTAGTTTGGATATGGCCTAAATTCAGGACGATGAGACAGTTCGGTTCCCGATTACTCATCATCAACAAGACAAGAGGATCTTTAACGTCCGCACCTAGCTCATGGCCTTATCGGACGTTTTGATTCTCAAGATGAGAGCTGACGCACCTCCACATACGACGGAATAGTGTTACCGCCGCAGCTTTAGTGTCGGGCGTAAGGGTCGGTAGCCACGCTCTCCGCTTGTCCACTCCCGAATGGTCGCACGCGAGGGGCTAACGGGCCGAAATACATCAGCCCGTCCCCCCCCCTCGCGTACTCCCAAGATAGAGAAGGCGACTCTATCTCTCTGAGTGTAGAGGCTCCTCCAGCGTAGAAACTTCCGGGAACGCCCCGACAACGGTTTTAGATTATAGTGGGATTGCTACCCACCCCCTAGATGAGCACTGTCTACGGTAAAAAGTCTCTTATCGAGCTCAGCCTACACCTGCTGCACGCATTCGAGGGACGCCATAGGTCTAGCCTAGGTGGTCCGATCCTTCGCTTCCCCAAGGGTACCACGCCGGTCATACGCACAACAATGCAAAGCATACTCGAGTCAAAGACGCCGACTCACTACCCTTTTCCAATCGCTTACTTACGCATTCGAGGGACTGTAGCATAATCATGACGTCTTCAACGCTTACATGCTGTCGTCCGGTCGCAACGTCTCCCTTGAGGACCGGGGGGTAATACGTTGGCCATACGCAAGCTTCACGAAAGGTCCCAAGTAGAAGACAGCCTCTGTCTAAGTTCCCGCCAGAGGCGTCACCACAAGCCATCACGAGTCCATCCCAACGTGACTCGGGCTGGTTTTTGAAACATTTCAGTCACCCCGTGGTATAGATGGCCATACAACCCTCCCCCGTCTTTACATACAGGATCTGGTGCACTGGCCCTCGTGTGACTCTGCTAAGGCACCCGCCGCCCCTGCCGACTCTCAGGCCGACATAAGACAGCTTGTGCTTTAGAGAGGTTGCCACGCCCTCTGGGCTGCACCATTATTTTGTGCCCGGATACCCCCCTTGTAACCAAGTGTTAGGAGGGGTCACAGGATAGAATGAAGGAGTTCGGACTGAGAAAAGGGGCCGTGGAAGGGAACACGAGGTGAGCCGTTTCGGGGTCTCGAGTCTCAACCACATTATACCACCCGTCGTCGCCGTGGTTCCACATAGAGTGGGCCATGACTCCCAGGGTGGGTGAGGCGAGATGGCCGTTAAAAAGCCGAACTAGTCGGCCGTATCCCAGCCAGTCGCCTCCGTCTCAGCCAAGCATGCATCGACATTCACGCAAATAAATACGTACTGACTATTATAACTACATGAACTTCTCTGTTTTACACGAATCTATGTCGTACTGTATTTTCTCATAAATTGACGTTAATATAAACATCTGAATATAAAATTAATTTGTCATGTACGATCAATAGGTTCCTAAGAAATAAAATGAAATTTAAATATTTTGTAATGAGATTTCCTTATGACATCTGCGCGTGATTAAACAGTATTTAATTCATTTTAGATCATTTTGTTATGCTTAACTTTGCTGTTTTGGTACGTTAAATATTCTTAGATACCAGGCTGATGATTATGGGTTTAAGGATAATCAGAAATCCATATTAATAATTGGTAATAGTAACGGTTGGTTAAACATCAGAAATTGCAATATTTTTTTGGGTAGGAATTATAATAGATAGTTATGAATAAATTTTTCACACCCTAGTTCTCCCAAAATCGAAAAAGTCGCAAAATCTTGTTTTTTTGTGAAGAACTGGTTAGTTGTCTTTTCATAAACTGTACATTTCGAAGCAGCTTCTTCATACAATTATCTTTATAATAATTCAGGTGCGTCTATTATTGGCAGGTATTTGTACTGTTATAAAAATAGTAAAATGTTTTGGTTGGATTGTAACGTACAATATTAGAGGACAGCGTTGGCCGAGTCGTTGCCACGTTATCGGTCCTGCGTTCGAATCCCTGCACCGTCCATGGAATTCGTACCTTTTTGATTCTCTTCTGAAGGGGAAAATTATTCATTCGCTGTGGAATAAGGGAATTGTTTTGTTTTTTTCGTACACGTACGATCTTTAATTGTGTACCATTGTTCCAAACTATTCACTATTGGATTCAGGATAAGTTAGTTATATGTACATAGTATTTTAAAGTGGTTTAATCCCTCTAGTACAACATAAAGGGGATGGTAGATGTAAAGACCTTCTGTATGGATGGAATTAATTTACTTTACTTTTAAAGTAGAATTGTACCTCCATTTATAAATTTCTTCATTTTCATTTAATTACATAAATATTGTAGATCTTTGTTTCCATTGGGTTTAGACTTAATTAACTTATTTGTTAGCCATTTAATGTGATTAATTTTTATTTTTAAATACAATCGAAAAGATTTGATTATCCAATGTTTCCAAATTTTATTGACATCCTTTCCATCAAAATTTTTCAATTTTTCCGGCACAAAAAACAAAACTGAGTACCGTTTTATGGTAAATCTTATGAATCATTCATTGCAAAAAAATTTTTTTAAACAAAAGGTTATCGTTGCACGGGTGAACTATGTGCAATAGATTGTTCATGTAATCGAAACTCTGTACATAGATTTGCAGTTGTAACGCCTGTCTACGATAACACTTAAGATTATACAACCATTACATAAACCGTGTGAATTTGAGCTTTTTGATTCTCTATTGAAGGGGAAAATTATTCATTAGCTGTAGAATAAGGGAATTGGTTTTTTTTTCGTACACGTACGATCTTAAATTCTGTACCATTGTTCCAAACTATTCACCATTGGATTCAGGATAATTATAGAAAGGCGGAATCCCGATTATCCGAGGGAAAGGATAACAAAGGATAAACAGAGGATAGCCAACAATAGCAAAGTTCAAGATCGTAAAGAATCTGCCAAAGTCAAACGAAAGAATGCGAATGTCATTGTCATTAGATGTTACGCCTTAGTTTAATAATTAACCAATACAGTTATATAGCATGGTTGCACTTTAATGGTTACCTTAATCAATTTGCGTTTTAAATAAATTCCAGTACATTGAAGTATAATTTTATGTATATAATTACTTTCGTGTTGGTAAAATCTTTTGTAGTAATTAGATAATTTTTTAAAAATATTTATAAAAATAATGCGTCCTATAAAACAAATATTCTTCGAGTAAAATAAACTTATTCAATTTCACAATTGTCTATTAAGCATCCTATATTCTAATTTTAAGCTTTTATACTGATGCTTCTCGTTGAAAAAGATAGCTTTTGGGTTACAACCGGGACTTTATGTAGGCAGTGAACTGTGCTCTTTTGGAGACGCAGCAAACCTTGGGATAATCCACAATTGGAAATCTCTCCGCCAGATTACGGTACTCGCTTGTTTTTGTATAACTGCACATTTTTAGAAAACAGGAATGTAAATCTTGCTATTGTTTACAAAAATTAAAATAAAACAATAATTCTGCGTGCTATTAGCTTGTTCTTAAAATGATATTTAGTTAGAAGTTAACTTTTTAACAAATCCTTTACTTAAAATCTAGTTTGTTTGTAGCATTTTGTCAAAATCGTACAATCCGGGTAATAAGATAAATATGATTGAGAAAAACATAGTCTACATTAAAAATAAATTGTGTTACTGAAGTTTCATATATATTTTCAGCAGCTATCCGTAATTTTCCCACGATTTTTTCAAAAAGCCGAAAATCAATAATTTGCGCAAGAATAAAGTATTGAAGTTTTTGATAATCGCGAAAAGTTAAAAAGTCAACGATTTTCGAGTTTCTTTTATCTTGAATATTCTTTCATTACCTTTGTAATCTCAGCGCAAAATATTTCATTGTTTATTTTCCTAAAAATATAAGGTTTTATTAGAGACAATTTGATCTTATATATTGTGGTCTAAATGTTTAAAATTGTGTTTTTACAACGAACAAAATATAGACTTCAATAATAATAATCTTATATAGCAATTACAATGCAAATTACTTTTTCATAAAACATCAAGTTATAAAAAAAAATACTATGTGTGGTGATTAGTGACCGTTAGTAGATGATTATTCAGAAATCGTGAGATGCGGTCTGGTGTGATGTAGGTTTCAGAAAAACATTTTCTTTATCGTGCCAACGTTTCGATCTTTATTGAAATCATCTTCAGGGCCTGGGATTCACAATCATTGTTTAAATTTAACAAATACATGTAGGATGTGGAAAAAAGTGAATTTATACAAGCAAAAAATTTTTTTTATTTTATTTTTATATTCAATCAAAGTATTTCTACTCACTCAGTGTTTGTTTTCTGTGTAATTGTGCCATTCTTACGTATCGTGTTGAGATTTGTTTTTAATGTTTTTCTTTGTAAATCCCAGGCCCTGAAGGTGATCTCAATAAAGATCGAAACGTTGGCACGATAAAGAAAATGTTTTTCTGAACCCTACATCACACCAGATCGCAATTTATTTCACTACAAATATTACCTCTAATATCAAATTTATCAAAAATTAAAAATGTTTGGTTTACCCAGTATATCTCATCGTTTCACTATGAAATATACACTTTTTCCACACGATAAAGCAACGCAAGTAATTTAATTTCATTTATACTAGATGGACGAAATGTAAATAATATTGTTTAATAAATGGCATCTTCGACTAGTAGAAGATCCATTATGTTTGCGTTAAGTTGAATTATTATGTGACGAAAACTTTGAAGGATTATGAATAAAAGGTTTTAATATAAGGTGATATTTGATATTTAAATTCTAACAACAACTTCAACGTTTGAAGTCACGTTAGCTCAAGTGGTAGAGTAGCTGAATATCAAACCGAAGGTCGTGGGTTCGAATCCCGCTCGTGACCCTGACTTTTCTCGATATTTGTTGTTTTTTTAATTGAAAATACTCTACTGTTTGTTTTCATATTTCATTTTGAATGTATTTCGGGTTATTCTATAACTCGTCTTTATATCTCAACACAATTGTACCGTTCTTTACAATACAGTTCTCATAATTTATTTTACATAAAATAAAAATATTTTGGCAGCAAGAACTCATTAAGGGTAAATATTGTAAAATTACACAAATTACATGTTACAATAGAACTTGTGTTTTTGACACATTAAAACATCTTTTCTTACGAGATAAAGCGTTGTAAACCTTTTATTTACAGGTTACATAAGGTGAAATACATAAGGTGTATTTCTGCACGATTTTTTTAAACTAATTTTTAACTTGACTTTGTCTTAATGACATACTGAAAACTTTTTTTTTGTTTACGCTGGCATATTACCCATGAAATTTTCTATTTTAATTTAACCCGCTCGACAGTAAAATTAAAATAGAAAACTTTATGGGTAATATGCCAGCGTAAAGGCAAAAAAAAAGTTTCTGTATGTCATTAGTTTTTAAACAACTTTCAGAAAACTTTTATTACATTGAAAACATTATCTGATTATAAAAGTTTTATTGTTTCAAATATGGAATGTAGTAGAAAAGACGGATTGAGCCCTGGGTGTTTAAAAATGAATTTTAAAAAAAAGTTATTGTTTAATCTATACACCAAGAACTAAATTTTTCGAAAGGAAAAGCCAGGGTTTTCTTTAATTAAAGAAATTATAACTTTAAACCATAAAAAATACATAGTTAAAGCAACAATAGCATTAATATTTAGAATTATTATTTTTATCATATAACCCACCTTGCATAATCTCAGTTATTATTAATCTACAATAATTCCATGCTTTTTTAAAATGCCCATGTTTTTATATAAAACATTAATTCCATGTAGAACTATTTTTTAATTTAGAATATTTTTATAACTGACATACAGTTCATCTGAAAAATCTAGGATTTTAATTTCTTTGTATGTGATACTACAAAAAAGCTTGATTTTGACCCCAAAAAGTTGTTTTTTGGCGAATCAAGCCAAGTGATATTGACAAAAAATTGGATGTTATAAATTTGCTCTCTGGGGAAATGGGAAAATCTGAAGTAATGTTAATTAAGTTAAGGTGTTGATAACGTTTCAACGAATTTACATCGGTTTTTCTGTTCTAATTATAAATAATAATAAATGGAATTTGTGTTTCAGTTATGAGTCAGGGGATGGGACGAAACGAGAGGAATCAGGGAGCCAGAAAGCAGTGGGCGAACCGGCAGAATTGGGTACAGTGGCCAAAGGGTCCTATTCCTACACAGACCCCGATGGGAATTTGGTCCAAGTCAGCTACACAGCAGACGAACGAGGTTTCGTCCCGACGGGATCTCACCTGCCGACTCCTCCGCCTGTCCCACCAGAAATTCTCAAAGGTCTCGAAGCTTCCGCGGCGAACGAAGCGGCACAAAACAACGGAGTTATATCTCCGTCATACAATTATTTTTTCCGAAACGCATACCGCAGGCATTATTGATGTAATCAGTTAATTAATTGTACAAAACAAGCTCCTCCTATGATTTTGTTTGTTCACACGAGCAATTGTTCTTTCTTTTGTTTTATTTGTAATAAAACTTTTTATAACTTTATTGTTTCTGTGACCTTTTGTACCCAATGGCAGGAGTTGTTTTGAGACGGGCAGTTAGTCTTAGGCCCTTTTATACGATTCCTTAACTATACTTTCACTATTTTCCCCCCTAGATCCTTGGGAAGGTGATATTTAGGCTCATCCGTACCCCTACTCCATCTCCTGGTGATTTATTGGAGAGTTCCATTATGGAAGGTTTAAAAGGGGCTGAACACGCGTACTGGCCACATCCACGAGATTGAGTTTCCTAACACGTTTCGCAACTCGATAGATGGGTTTAATAGATTGACAAACGATCCAAAATATAATTTGGCCTAAACCATTATAAAATCCACACAATTGTACGTTGTAAAAATGTTCAATGCCAATGGAAAAATATGAATCCTTCATAAATATTAAAACTAAAAATATTCGTGACACGTGAATTGAACTTTTCTTAATAACAATTTTCACCATTTTTGGGACGACTGAATGTTTTATGTAATAACTCATAATTTTTTATTTTCGCACATGCTCTCATGCTTTCTATTTTAACGCTTCTATTGTTCGATAAATTAAATATACTAGGAAAGTTATATTTGGCACTAACAGTATTTAGAGATATCTACAACATCTAGTAACATGTAGTAAATGTTTGTCGCTTTTTATTACATTACCAATTAAAATTTGCCAATCGGCAGTAATTATATTAAATGTACTTTTTGTGTGTTGGCATCAGATTGATCTCGAAGTTGAAAATATGCACCCTCATTCTGGTGACTTCCTCAATTAATCACGTCCTTCGANTATAAAGTAACGCTCAAATTAAATCACATCCTTCTGATTAATACCACCTGAATTTATTATCATTATATACGATAACAGTTTGTGAGTAATCAAGGAAGCAAACTCTGAGGAACACAATAACGTTCATTAAAAAAAAAACTAATGCATGTACGGATTACTCTCACATAAGTGACAACAAATGATCTATTTGACAAAAATGATTTAAACCGGCCAAACGAGGGAGGACGTAGGCTCGTAACTTGTCGTCAAGAACGCTTTGGACAGATGATCACTGACTCTTTGAATCTTACCAAATTCAACACCATTTGAAATAAAGCCTCTATAATAAAGGAGATTTGTTGTGGTTGAACAACTTTTACCAAACCAGTATGAAGTTTTAAAGGCTACGGAAACAAACTCTTGAACAAACGAATTTCATAAATGTTGCCATAGTAAAGAATATACTTACGGGTCTGTAATTAGATGTTCTAATTGCCGTTTTTATTCTGTATTATCTGTATCACATCTAACGACAACTCCATTTTTCTACATTTATTTACTGCGCTTTATTTTAAACGATCAGGTGAGTAGCCTTTTTAATCTAGCAGTGCAAAGCATTAGTAAACTTGAATAACGCGTTTCGCATTTCTTCTTTCACCTTTTCTAATAATTTTCTAAAATGAAATAATGAATTATTTTTATAAAATGTTTCTATGAGCATTTTCTGTTGGTTTATTTTATAATCCGCTCGGTGATTTTTCAATGAGAACGCTGCATTTAGGGTGCTAATTTTGTTTAAAAAAATTAACGATTGATTATTTCAGTAGTGTTTTAATTTTAATTTTCTAATATTATCGTTAACTTTTATAAAGGATGCATGCTTTTGATGATGTCAATTTTGTGACCCAATGGGCATAGCATAATTAAGGTGAAATTGAGATAGAGAGGCAGAAAGAGAGTGAAACAAAGAGAGAGAGAGAGAGAGAGAGAGAGAGAGAGAGAGATACGGGCAGACAGAAAGGCAGAGAGAGTGAGTGAACCAGAGAGAGAGAGAGGGGGAGAGAGATTTATAGTGAAAGAAAGAGAGAGATTTATAGTGAGAGAGCGGGAGTGGGAGAGAAGGAGATATGGCAAGTTAGAGAATGATAGATAGATAGATAGATGGAGAGATAGATAGATAGATAGATAGATAGAGAGAGAGAGAGAGAGAGAGAGAGAAAGAGAAAGAGAGAGAGTGAGAGAGAGAGAGAGAGAGAGAGAGAGAGAGACGGACAGACCGAAAGGCAGAGAGAGTGAACCATAGAGAGAGGAAGAGAGATTTATAGTGAGAGAGAGAGAGAGTGAGAGAGCGGGAGTGAGAGGGTAGGAGATGAGATAGAAAATGGTAGATAGATAGATAGAGAGAGAGAGAGAAAGAGAGAGAGAGAGAAAAAAAAGAGGGTGAGAAAGAGAGAGTGAGTGAGATAGAGAAACGTGTATAGGTATTACTGTGAAACATGAATAGCATTGAAAATGGAATTACGTTACATAAAATACGACTTATGTATGAACTATACACTGAATGATAATTCTGCATATTTTAACAAGTTTATACATTTGTAAAATACTATTTAACCAGTTAAGAAACTGTAAATACTTGGAGATGACAATATACAAATATTATCAAGCAAAATACATTATTTAACCGTGTTAATTAGGTTTTGAAGAGAATTATGATTTTTGTCAGAAGCATTTCGAATAGATTTCTCTCGTCACAGAGAATAATCATGATAAGATAACATAATATTATATGCTGTACAGGAAAGGCAAATATCAGACACAAAAAAAATCCATTTAACTTTCTTAACTTTTCCATTTAACAGTAACTTTTGAACAAAAACATGTTAACTATTTTTTAAAGAAGAATTAGACCATGTTNATTCAGAATAAGATGTAACGCTTCTTCTACAATTTTTTTCCAGTTCAGAATATTTGTAATACGTTACACACGCTATCTAAAGAATATTAAGACAAAATTTTCTTCAAAATATGCCACAAAAAAACAAAAATCCAATTAAACGTATGTATTATATTAAAGAAATAAATTATCATATCAAAATTATATCAGGATGTCAGACGCAGTTTTTTTTTTTTTTTGGAGAAATGCTAGAGTAAAGTTAGGACGCAGTCAATGAATATTTTGAAACTTTTCCTACGATAAAAGTTTAAAAAACGCCTTAAAAATATTTGAAAATGCGATGTATTGTTAATCAATTTTTAATTATTTTATTTATCAAAGTAACTATTTGGAGTGCCATGATGTATTTCGTTTGTCAATAGCCAGCCATATTTTGTATTACAGTTAATTTATTGAATAGCTCAGGAAATTTGAATAGATATTTAAACTACACAGTTTCATTTTTGATTGAAATTGATATTGCATTGGATAATGAATGTATATTGAGGTCCTTTTTGTTATACTCTATTTTATTGTGTATGTAAACAAACCATTTTTGAACAGGACAATATATTCAATTGTGGTTTAATAAGGAAAAAAGGGACCTTGTTGATTTCAGTTAGGTAATGATATTAATTCTCATTCTCCATCCACGAGTAACGAAATTATGACCAAGTTATTTTATGTAAGACTGTCAATAATTGTAAAATTGAAATAAATTGATGTCGGGATGGGTGTTGAGGGGAGATTAAATCGCGGCGGGATCCAGCATCCAGTCTCCAGAAGACGTGAATGTTATGGGGAAGGTTGTTTGTCAAGGTTGTGGAGATGAGCATTCGTTAAGTAACGTTGAGCAACCCCGGCTAGAGAAAGTCCTGTAGAACAGGACCCAAGGTCGGATCCACGTATTGAGTAATACTCTCACACTCTGCAGTCAGTCTGTCAGCGTGTTAACACTTTTCACCCGTTCAACGGGACTTGCTCACCGGGAGCGGTGAAAGGGCTCTCTTTTAATGCACGTAAAATATTATTAAAAAATTTAATTTTGAAGGTAGACTTATTGTCTAACGAATGCACAAATGTCCCATAGTTGCCAAACATTGAACAAACAGGGTTATCTCTAAATATTAAATTTGATTTGTTTTTACAAGCGAAAATTAAATAAAACTGCACATCAATGTATCATTGCATGGATTGCTTTGATTATGCTTCAATAAAAACTTTCTACATTATAAGTTTTGACAGGAAAAGGACGATTTTGATAATATTGACTTCAAATTAGTTCCAAAATATCACCTCCTAAAGGTTTTACTTCCAAGGTAAACCTACAGATGTGGGATCACCGATTTTAAGTAAATATTTTTGGTAATACTAAAACAAAAGAAATTACGTACAATACCAAGCGTTCTTGCCAATTTTTTTCGAGCGAAAATTTTTTTTAGGCAATTCAATTTGGTTTTCTGTTTTCGTAGTGTATTACTTCAAGATTTACGCACAGTTTAAAATCATTAAATAGGATGTTTCATAGCAATTATAAATACACATTTTTAGGCTAGGCTAATCTGATTGGTGGTAATTTTTTTCTTCAATGACAGGTATTTCACATAAAATTTCATAAATTGGAAAAATCCATAACGTAATCATATTAAGGAACATAATCAGCATAATTTTATTAAAGAATTAAATGAGATTAGCTAACAGTTGCAGTTACCAAAGAATGTTTCTAATAAAGTAGATAAAAAACTTTTTTGTTTGAAAAATTCATAACGATTCAGATTCGTTTTAAAAACAGTTTAAAATCATTAAGTAGGCTTTTTTCATAGTAATTATAAATAAACATTTTTAGGCTAGGCTTATCTAATTGGTGGTAATTTTTTTCTTCAATGACAGGTATTTCACATAAAATTTCATAAATTGGAAAAATCCATAACGTAATCATATTAAGGAACATAATCAGCATAATTTAATTAAAGAATTAAATGAGATTAGCTAAAAGTTACAGTTACCAAAAAATGTTTCCAATAAAGTAGATAAAAAACTTTTTTGTTTGAAAAATTCATAACGATTCAGATTCGTTTTAAGAACAGTTTAAAATCATTAAGTAGGCTTTTTTCATAGTAATTATAAATAAACATTTTTAGGCTAGGCTAATCTGATTGGTGGTAATTTTTTTCTTCAATGACAGGTATTTCACATAAAATTTCATAAATTGGAAAAATCCAAAACGTAATCATATTAAGGAACATAATCGGCATAATTTGATTAAAGAATGAAATGAGATTACATAAAAGTTACAGTTACCAAAAAATGTTTCCAATAAAGTAGATAAAAAATTTTTTTGTTTGAGAAATCTGTAACGATTCAGATTCGTTTTAAGCTCAGTTTAAAATCATTAAATAGGATTTTTCATAGCAATTTAAATATACATTTTTAGGCTAGGCTAATCTGATTGGTGGCAACGTTTTTCTTCAATGACAGGTATTTCACATAAAATTTCATAAATTGGAAAAATCCATAAAGTAATCATATTGAGGAACATAATTAGCATAATGTTATTAAAGAATTAAACGAGATTACATAAAAGTTACAATTATCAAAAAATGTTTCCAATAAAGTATATAAAAAATATTTTTGTTGAACAAACCCATAACGATTCAGATTCGTTTTAAAATTATTAAATACGATTTAATAGCAAGCCCTTAGCAATTATATTCATTTTTAGGATGGAGTAATCCAATTGCTGGCAATATTTTTCTAACAGTATTGTACCTATTTGATAGTGGCATTCCCATGGCATCATGGTAACAAAGATGGACAAACAGCAATAAAGTTCGGCTGACATCCAAATTTTTCCTCAGCGTTGAAAGGAGACAAAAAGCAAAGTGGCTACACCCCGACTACTGGACCACCCAAATGCTATCAAGAAATGGAAACTTCGCAAGCTATCTCCATAAATGTGAGAAAAGAGAAAGCCCTTTATCCTCCGTTTGCAGCACTGGAGAAGTCGCCGAACGTAAACTCTTCAGCTGTACCAAATCCAATGGAAAGAGAACGTTTGCGAAAGACCATCACCTCAGCAGAATAGCCGCCTAATCTCCATAAACTAGCCTGTCATATCAAATCATTTGCAGCACTAAAAGACTTTGCCTCAACTACGCATAAATGAACATGTCCCTATTTATTCTTATTACTAAGTCCTAAATATTGTTGTTACAGTTTTATAATTTTTATAAGTACTTTTTATTTAAGTTTTATTACCGTAATTTATTTATTTATTGCATAATTAAACATAGGTTTAGGTTTAGGGTTCCGGGCTGTTTTCCTCTTCTTAGTAAAAAAATTTTAGATAATATAAATATATGGAAAATAAAATCAAGAAAATGTAAATGTGCAAGAGGAGACCAAGAAGGGAAGACCTTTTGTTTTAGGTTTCAAAATGAAAATATTTGGTGCAATCTCAACACGACTCGCAAGAATGGCACAATTACACAAAAGACAAACACTTTGAGCCCTGAAGGTGATCTCAATAAAGATCGAAACGTTGGCACGATAAAGAAAATGTTTTTCTGAAACCTACATCACACCAGACCGCATCTCACGATTTGTGAATAATGAATGAAAATATTGTTCCTTCGAAAACCGACCAGCGGTCTCGCCTGAAGGAAAGATCGTTAGGCGGTAATTTTATCCCATTTATTTGAAATCCCTTAGATATATACATTCGATTAAGTTAAAGCTTTTGTCCGCCGGTCTTCCTCAGGTACCGGGGGGGGGGTGGAAAGGGTAAAAAAAAAAAAAATAATAGTGGCATTCCCATTCTTTCAACCTGTACAAATAACCACTATTTTTCGTGGTCCGCTTGAACAATTGATAACATTCAATTAATTAAGGTTTTTAAGTTGAGATAAAACAATCAGTGTCACGAGCGGGATTCGAACCCACGACCTTCGGCTTGATACGCCACTACTCTACCTCTTGAGCGACCATAAGTCACGATAGCTCAAGTGATAGAGTAACGGCGTATCAAGCCGAAGGTCGTGGGTCGAATCCCGCTCGTGACACTGACTTTTTTTATCTCAACATAAAAACCTTAATTAATTGAATCTATAAATAACCTTTTCTATTATTGGCAATAAGTGAAAAAATAATAAGAAAATCAATAAAAAATTCTCAAACGTTTAATTTCAAATCCCAGGTTTAAATTTATTTGCACATACTGAGCTTGCGCTATTTCGTGCAGTATATGGAAGCCTAAATATTTAATGATATCAGTTTATTTTCTCTTTCCTATGGTTTCCAAGCGTGGGGATGTATCAATTATGGCAACAATTTTATTTGAACAATGGGTGAATTGTTCAAAGAGAGTTCAAAGCAATGAAAACAACCTAATACCAGGATTTATAATAAATGCTCAACAATCTCAAAAACCACAAGTTGTATAAAGAACTGCTATACATAGACACAGATATTACTAATAACAATAAAATATGATATATCAGAACCATTTTTAAACTTAGAGGTGAACTTTTAGAACTTTTAATTATTAACCTCGGATTAATGAAAACAACGTTTGGGTTCACTGTGTAACAAATTATACCGTACATATTATGACCAGCTGCCCAATTTTGGGATTCAATAGGATATATTTTTAATCCGTAATGTCAACAGAAGAATTAATTTGAACTGTAAAATTTTTACTCATATACAAAACTTGCATTAGCATACAGAAACTTCTTAATAGACAATTTTAATTGTAACTGAAGAGCAAATGTAGTTTTAAATGGAAAAATTTGCAAGTTTACAAATCATACTCCATTAAAGATATTGTTAAGTAATCATATCTGTTTATTTTAGGAAGAAATCTGTATTATTTAATTATTATGTTACATTTTATGTACATATGTCTGTATAAATATATATAAGTTCTCATATTTTACAGAAACATATTGACAAAAACACTCATATTATGAAACAAAAAGTACAAACACACAACAACCACATACATCACCAGTCAAACATGCGCTCAAACAGAAACAAAGGCACACAACCAAAAATTTCAACAACTCCAACATTAAAAAAAGACCCACACCACGCCAAAAAAAACAAAAAAAACATACACGAAAAAATAAACACAACATTACAAAGCTCCATCATTATCATTTCTATACATTACAAAGCTGTTTTCAGTTGTTTAGGTTATTTGCACAGCAGAGAAGTATTTATGCACGTTACACACATTTAAAGAAATCTTCTAAAAAGCTAATTTTATTACAGTAACGACCAATAAATATAGTTTTTGATAACACGTTGGAATACTTTTATTATTATAAATGAATGTTTAATGACCCATATGTACGTATTTATATATATAATTATTATAGTAATATATTAATAATTTAATTTTAATTTATGTAATTTTTTCATTAAATTATAATTATTTATTTAGTATGTACCTTCTTTACTAAAAACTGTATTGATATTATTAATGCATCCTTTCATGTGCAGTTAATTTTTTATTGATATCGTAATATATCTCATATGTGATTATATTAAAGATTACATTCTTCCTCGATATTGTTCATCCTGCAATAATATATGATGGTTCATTTCCTTCATTACATTTTGTGGTTAATACAAACACTTTATAAAAAAAAAAATACTATGTTGTTTTTGTTATTAATACAAATTTTCAAGTACTAAATATTATTGGTATAAAATGGCACAGATTGTTGATAGGCCGTTTTTGAATTGAGCCATGGATGCTTCGTTCTCCCCAATAGAGAGCGCGATCAGTCGGAAACGAAGCTGGATTAAGATAAACTTTTATCTTTCCCTTAATGCCTGTTTACGCCAATGTAAACATTTTTCATTCTGGTTAATGATTTAAATTTTTATATTTTTTCTTCCTTCTCGATAGGAAGCCTTCTGTAAATAAATTCTGTAGAAGCTCCATTTTGTAAATTCAAGGATCGACTGGGAAAAAGAGACGACGCGTTTTTAGTCAGTGGACGAACGTACCTTCTGCTCTCCGTTCCAGTTATCAATTCAGCGATTCACTGGTACAAGGTTTAATATTTTACGAATGGATCATTTTCAGCAGGCAATCATTGCACTCAGTTCAACCAAATTAGTTTGCCTTTTTGCTACATAAATACATAGTACAATCTGGTCAAAATTCAATTTAATTTCTTTTTTTATTCATATAAGGATATGAATTTACTATTGAAATCAATTATTTTAAACCAAGTTTAAACCCCAACAGTCGCCCGTATTCCTGGTAGCGCTCTGACTTCAAATGTGGATTTATAATAATTTTTTCTCCCGCCGAAGTCTAATAATAATAATAAGTGGGAAGTTTATGGGCCAACAAACAGCTGAGGTCATCGCCGGCCCTCTACGTGTTTTCCATCTTTTTCTTTTCTTTCGCGCATATTTTGTTTTAAACTGCAGCCATTTGAGCATCTCGTGCCGAAGTCTAAAATAACTGTGTTGAATGTTTTAACAATTTTTTTGCTCAACCAGTAAATCAAATAGACTAGCAGCCTAAAAACATTGAACACATAATGTATATAAGAAAAGATTGAGGTATTTTGATTTGTGTTGGGTTTAAAGAGAGAGAAGAAATAAAATGAAGTCGTGGTTTTTATTGGAGCGACATTTCGCCTGAAAAACATATTAATTTTAAACAATTGCTCGGATGTTACCATACACAACTACCATTTTCAAAATAAAGGAAGGTCCAAACCATTAACAATATGTTTCTAGGTTCGATGCCAATTCTTTTCAAGGTTCATGCGCAATAACCGATTTCATTGAAAACTCGGATCAGAGATGAGAAGGCTTCACGATATAAAAATATAAATGTTTCCTCAACTATTGCAGATTAGAACGAATGCCTGAGAACGAACTGTAAATTCATCATTGTCTAAACCGAAAATTACCACATGACCTTCTAAAGAACTATGTGTCTGTCCTTATATATTAATATTTAAGATAATTCCATGACTATGTAACGTCTAGAGTAAAGTTCAATTTAAAAAAGTGGCAGTACAATATTACAAAAAGTCTTTTCTTTCTCTCACTCTCTCTTTCACTCTTTCTCTGTAGTGATATGCATCAATCTCTCCCCTATCGCTTGTTTCACATACAGGTACATATCAGTCATTCATTTATATGTGCAGAAACAAACATACATGTAGAAAAGTACAAAAAGAAGGTATAAAACAAACTTTAAAATATCAAAATTGATATCAATTTAATATCATTATGATTTATTAATAAATAAAGGATGAGGCCAATTTAAAAAAAATCAGATCCGTCGTCAAGCTGATGAGGAATAAATCATCGTCATCAGAGCTTCTGTTATCAATAAGTCACTTGGTAAATAAACATGAATGAATTATAGTAATGAAATTACGCCATCAAAAATAATGAATTTCCGAGTAGATAGTAGTAAAAGATCGTCGAAGCGTCCACTCTATATAGGTACTTTTACTTCAGGTATAACCTAATTATTAATTACAATTAATTAAGGTTTTTAGTTGAGATAAAAAAGTCAATGGCACGAGCGGGATTCGAACGCACGATGTTCGGCTCGATACGCGGCTGCTCTACCACTTGAGCTATCGTGACCTCGATCCACTCGGACACCAACTTCCCACCAACTTTGAAAAATGGCAAAAAGGAGGGAAAATTCAAAAGGTGCGGTTGAGGTGGGAAGTTGGTGTCCGAGTGGATCGAGTCACGATAGCTCAAGTGGTAGAGCAGCTGCGTATCAAGCCGAAGATCGTTGGTTCGAATCCCGCTCGTGCCCATTGATTTTTTTATCTCAACTAAAAACCTTAATTAATTGTAATATATTAATTGGTCAAGCGGACCACGAAATTAGTGAAACTAATTATTAATTCTATTTTATTTCGTGGTCCGATTGACCAAATAACTTCTTTCACTTAATTAATCTTTTTATGTAAGGTATTGGTTGAAATGAAAAAATTAGTGTCACGAGCGGGATTCGAACCAACGACTTCGGCTCAATACGCTGCTGCTCTAACCACTTGAGCTATCGTGACTCAAGCGGTTTAGCGTTTAGAGCAGCGGCGTATTGAGCCGAAGATCGTGGGTTCGAACCCCGCTCGTGACACTACTTTTTTTTATTTCAAGAAATATCTTACATAAAAATATTAATTAATTGAACTAATTATTAATAATAGTTAGGTGCACTAAATATCGAACACGGCAATAAGGAAAAAAATTTTCTTTCCTTTTGTTAAGATTTTATTTTAACTTTAAACATATTAAAAAATTAGGGTTAAATCCAATATGAAATGGCAAACAGTTATTTTCTATAGATTTCGAGGAATATATCCCTTTCATCAGGACTTTGAAACTTCATTCATCGACACTTGTATTTCTTTGTTTATTTTCCGTAATAAGTATAAACATTAATTTATTGACTTAAAACGTAAACACAACTTAATTAATAACTTGTTGTTTACCTTTATAGAGTGTTACTAATCATTTTACATTCTTTACATTAAAAATACAGTTAATTAGTTCATTTTACCTTTTCCAGAGCCAACTTGTCGAGTGAGTTGATTTTTTAATTGCTGTCTTTGATGAAATTAATTAAAGTTCAAAATGATGTTTTTTTTTAAAACCATGTTTCTTACCAGGGCAGATGCGTTGGCCTCCATCAGACGTATTGGGCGTTACATAACCCAAGTCCCAGGGGTCCTACCACCCACGATAGCGTACAGTGGTTTAGGGCAACCGGAAGTCTCGATCGAAGGGGAGATGGTGTAATAGTCGCCATCGGATTATTTTATTTCTTGGATTTCAGACTAAATTAATCCTCCTGGGTCTATGTTAACCCACCCCATGTTCCATTTTGGATCCATCTATGTTAGCTATAATTTTTATTCTTTTATTATTAATATTTCATTTTTTTATTATTAGTATTTTTATTCTTCGAAATTTAATCCAATTTATTTTTATTTGAAAGGATCTAGCAATACTTCTTTTTATTTTTAATTTGTCAGATACGGTGTTAACTATTGTTATCTTTTTAAAATAATTTTAGGGTGGTTTTCTCTTGGAGCAAGATTTATTTTATTTTGTCCTAATTTCATGTTTGCCCTTCTCTGGTTGTATAGTAAGAGTCATTCCGACAATAACTTTTTAAAAACGGAGAGTTACATAAAAAATGCTCACAATAACAATAATAAATAAAAAATGCAAATGGTAACACATTTTTAAAAATCTAAAATAAGTAGTTCAAACATCATGTATCAATTTTATTTTTTTAAATAATACCTACCAAGTTTTGATACAATTTCAAAAACAAAATTTTTTATTATAAAAATATCACACCGAGAAAAATTAGATTATGGCGTATTTCCGGAGATATTCAAATTTAAAGGCTGTATTTCATACATTTAATGTTGTTCAAATAAAAATAAATATTTTGAAAATTTACGGCTTATGTTAAAAGGATAATTAATACCTAAAAGCCAATACAATTTTTTACTGTTGAATATTAGCATAATAAAGAAAACCATTGATATCAGTTAAATATATGCAACAGTGGTATCCCAGGGCCACTTCCTCTGTTGAAGTTAGGAAAATATCATTGCCCAAGCACTGTTAGGATATTACAATTTTGGTAATTGATTTTGTGCCTTCTTTATCAGAGTTTTGGCCACCATATTTGAGCTAGCGCCATAGTTTGTAAAGCGGGTTCTAACCTCCAGTTGAGTTTATACCCTATTAATTAAGGTTTTTGGTTGAGATAAAAAAGTCAATGGCACGAGCGGGATTCGAACCCACGATCTTTGGCATGACAAGCCGCTGCTCTAACACTTGAGCTATCGTGACCTCGATCCACTCCAGAGCTGCGGCGTATCTAGCTGAAAATCGTGGGTTCGAATCCCGCTCGTGCCATTGACCTTTTTTATCTCAACCAAAAACCTTAATTAATGGTAATATATTAATTGGCCAAGCAGACCACGAAATTAGTGAATTTATACCCTATGTTATACTTCAAAATCGTTAGTCTGCACTGTTATTATGGCCTTAGGTTTTTGTATCGTTCGGTCTCGAGACGAGCTTATGACACCGTTTATGATACTTCGCTTCCATAATGAAAGCTACATTTTCAAGTTATATAGAGGGTGATTTTATAGTTATTGCTAGTAAACAAAGGTTTTTCTAATATGTTATAGACAAAAATTTAATATTTAATTTTAAGATAATGAACAACTCTTTAACCACTAACTCAATTTATTTATTTGGCATAATTATTTTTTGAAGAAAGAACATTTAAATGTATGAGACTAGAATGAATTCTAACATAAATTGAAAATTCTTTCGTTCACCGGGAGACATAATGCTTACCGGTTTTGGATGATCTGACCGCTTTGGACTTTATTAAATTGACCAAACGAACGACATCCTGCTCTATTGCCCTATGGCGACTTCAATCATCCTTTATATTGGACCGTGAATGCCAAAGTTGTGACTTTTCAATATAAGTTGCCTGGGATGAAACATGCCCGGCGTGGTCTCTTAAAGTGAGAAATCTAGTATCAACGCCGTATCATACACGACGTCCGAGCCGTTGAGGGATTGACGAATTCTGCCGAGATTGGCACAGTGTTTCAAGCCAAATTTTTTTCTCTCCAGCTTTTGAAAGTTGGTCACGGAAAGCAGGATGCGCCAATGTAATCCTTTATTGAACAACACTCAGGCATCGGTACACGCCAGATTAGATTGTTTCAAATAGAACGACACAAAAACACATATCGTCTAACATGCGAACTTATTTGGATTTCGAATAAGCAAAAATATATTGTAATGCCGACTTTCCAGTCAAAAACAAACAAAAAAGATCACAATGAAATTTTACCTACAAAATCCATCGTTTGAATAAAAACACGAAACTTCTTAATGGTAAACGATTAGTCGTGAAATTGATAGGCAAGCAATCACTATTTTAAGTTTAAGGTCTTTTCAAGTATTCACTGGCCTGGCATACACTTTTACTTTCAGGGTTCCTGTAGGTATTAAAAAAATCTCGTGGCTGTAAACGTGATGAACGGTGTGGTCACGATGCTGGTATTCCTCAGCCAATCTATCCACCTAAAAGACAACTTATATGTTGTACCGGGGAGGAAAACATCACATTTCCATTTAACTTTTATAAATTTTCCATTTAACAGGAACTTTTGAACATAAAAAGATGTTAACTATTTTTTCAAGAAGAATTAGACAGCAATCATGTTGACCATATGATTGAAGCAAATTATGGGTTTTGGTCCATTACCAAGGGAAATATTGTTAATTTTACCAGCCTACAAGAAAATAGACTATAATTTTAAGGGAAAAAAGATCCTGTTGTATATAATAAAATAACTGCTCAAAAATGAATAGGGATATTGCCAATTTTTCTATAATTTTTATTTTATTTTTATTATAAGTTGCGTTAAAATGTATTACAAATTAATTTAATGAAGGGATTTTGAAAAAAAAGTTTTCATGTTATAATTTTTTTATTGGCCTTAATAATTTTTTAAACAATTAATACCGTGTATAATGTCCTCTGATAGCTAAAACTTCAGGGTACTTGTTAAGCATACTGTTAGTAAGAATTAATTAAGGTTTTTAGTTGAGATGAAAAAAAGTTAATGGCACGAGCGGGATTCGAACCCACGATCTTCGGCTAGATACGCCGCTGCTCTACCACTTGAGCTATCGTGACATCGATCCACTCGGACATCAACTTCCTATCTCAACCCCACCTTATGAGTTTTCCCTCCTTTTTGCCAAACTTATATTAATTTGGCACATAATTGATTTTAAGGATTTATGTTGAATTTATGAAAGACTACTCGGCCTTTAGTTCTGCGATGCCATTTCAAAAATCAAACTTATTTTAGATAAAGTCATTGGAATGAGTATTTAACGTAAATAAAGAAAGTTAGAACAAGTAATGCAGGATAGAAAGTAAAAATTTGGATTTATCGATTAAACTTTACTATTTTGAAATAAAAACATCAGACCCAACTCATATCAACTTACTGAATCGTAGAAAAGAGATCATCCTCTGCCGATTAATATTAAGACATAGGAGGTTGACTTATTTTTGGGGAAAAGCCAGAAAGTGTCCGGCATTAAGACAAAGGTTGCTTGATGCGAACCACTTACCTCTCGGTCTACTGACTCCCACCCAAGCTTAACTTCGGACCGAGATCATTTTTGACCCTGGGCTACCAAACCCAAAGTAGGTGATTAGCTCAATTTAGTATGTATTAGTATTTCGTGGTATCAAATGAGTATGCCCACGTAAGTACCGAGTTGAATTTAAAACATCCCTTAATTGATCAATAGGTTTTATGGGCTGTTTCATTCAATTTCTGATTTCCTATGACCTCGAACTAATATTCATGTGTGCTTAGGAGATTTTGTTTAATTTTTATTCCATTTTTCTATTATCATTAGATCTTTATAGTAAATTTTTTATACATTTTTAATAGTTAGAGATTATTTTTGTTAAATAGAGACAATGTAATTATATTTATTTTTATTTCGTTCTGCTGTATATTTGTTCAAGTGATATGAACAAGGTTCAGTTTCAAAAAACTGAAAAATAAACTGAAGTGTTAACAGCTATAACATANCAATATTATTGAACGTTAAGGGGCAACCGTCAAATTATTGTGCAATCTATATTGTACAATAATATTGACCGTCTATGGACCGTTTTAAACATAGTGTGTCGTGATTAGTGACCGTTTGTCGATGATTATCCAGAAATCGTGAGATGCGGTCTGGTGAGATGTAGGTTTCAGAAAAATATTTTCTTTATCGTGCCAACGTTTCGATCTTTATTGAGATCATCTTCAAGGCCTGGGATTTACAAACATTGTTTAATTATAACAAAAACATGTAGGATGTGGTAAAAAGTTAATTTATACAATGCAAATAAATATTTTTTTATATTCAATCAGTATTTGTTCGCACTGTATAAATTAACTTTTTACCACATCCTACATGTTTTGTTAAATTTAAACAGTGTTTGTAAATCCCTGGCCCTGAAGATGATCTCAATAAAGATCGAAACGTTGGCACGATAAAGAAAATGTTTTTCTGAAGCCTACATCTCACCAGACCGCATCTCACCATTTCTGAATAATAATAATAATAACATAGTTCGTTCCCATATCACGTTTCAAAGAAAAAAAAACAAAAAACAAAAACAAAAACCTTTAGTACGACGAAAAACTGTACATAATGTTATTATTAAGATGGTTTTATGGCTGATTATATATATAATTTCTAAATACACTATTGTTCAGAAAATAAGGCAGTGGGTTATGAAGTAAATAATTTTAAGTGGACTTAAGCACAACATAATAATTATAATATAATAACATAATAATAATGTAAAATTTCTCCCTTTTTCTGATTTTCGTCCAATTCCAATTCCAATTTTTTTCTAATGCTTCATTTGCCCGTCACGAAACGAATATGTATGAGTAAAAGTTAATCCAAGACCGCGTCTTAAAAGTCGATTAAGTAATCAGTCGGTTAAGATAAAAATCACGTGTAATTTCAAAATTTCTTAATCTAACGGAGATTTTCCTCCTATCGCCTCATTTTTTATGCAAAACAGCCTGTAATAGCGAATGCGATTTTCTCAACTATGTTCGCTCATAAACCTATTGGTTTATAAAACAATTTAAACAAGTAGGGGAAGACTGTTTGCTGGAGATGCGAGTCCTTCCAGGATGCTATCTTTGGATTCCGATCTAAACCTTTATGTCCATAAATCGTGAGATTGTTTCTGAATCGTAGAAAAATAAACAAAGGTCGGTCCGAAAAGAACGAGAGGTCTCTTATAACACTGCCAAATTAAATACGGTTCGCAGGACAATAAACGGAAATTTCACGGTTGTATTTTTGATACTCTCCAGCCAAAAGGTATAAACTTTTTAATCTGTAAATAATCTTATGTTGATTTTTATCACTGATAAGAAATAAAACTGATGTCATAAACATTACAGGAAGCCTAAGCAATGTTCATGTATTTATATTTATATATGTTACGTTGTTTTGTATAAATAATTTATAAATTTTATAATATTTTTAATATTTATAACAGTACGCATATAATTTTTTTTTCAAGATTTTTGGCCCAAAAGTAAGTGTCCGTGTGTCAACCTCGCATGGCCAATAAAAAATCGAGTTAGTATGACCCTTCTACTACGAGTCACACCTTCAGAGGGTCACCTATCCGGCTATATGTGGGACCTTGCCCCTGACGATTTAGTAATATATTTTTCCATTTTACATCTACTATTACTCAAAAATCAGCAAATTAACTACGTGGGATTAAATACTTTTTTGTCAATGTGATGGTTTTATCAATTCCGTTTATAGGTTTCGCTATACCTTACATTTTTTGTGTACACTAGAAAATATAACACGTTAAACCGTAAAACCATCCCTTGCCGAAATTAAATTAAGAAACAATTTCACACAACCAAATATACACTGATGGACAAAACAAACACAACACCTTTAAATATTACTCTATTTAGAATTATATTATCCATGCCAAAAACAGGTTTGGCTGTAAAAATAAGACATTTAAGAAAATTTTATCACTAAATTATATAAAAAAAACAACCATTGAAGAAAAAACAAACAACAACAAATAAAAATGAAAAAAATATGCGCCTTAATACCGAGAATTTTTATCTCTGGCACAAATCACGTCCTTCGAAGAGATTTCTAACAAAATATTTCCCATTAATCAAGATCTGCCGTTTTCAACTTTTCTAGGATTTCGCCGGAGTACTCGTCTCATAAAAGGTCCCAAGTGTGTTCGATTGGGTTCAAACCTTGACTTCAAGCTGGCCACGCAATTCCAACCGCATTCAGGAAGTCATCCACAATACGTGCCCTAAGAAGTCTGGCTTTTATCTGCGCTAGCAAGAATCTCTCACCGATGTGGGACAGGGAAATGGTATTAGACGTTCTTCGATGTAAGTTCTCTTGTAAGTACCTCAGTTAAATTAGAAATCTTCCTCGTACAACAACCAATTCCGGGCGGGGGCTCAAGGAAATGCCACCCAGACTATCAATGACCCGCCAAGGGACCACTTGCGGAACCATACAGCATTGGGCGTACCTTCCTCAAGTACGCCCATTTGAATATATGAGACCAACTCTCACCTCAACTGAAAAGAGAACTCGTCCCCAATCTTCCAATGTCCAATTCACGGGTTCCGCCTGGCCATTTTCTGAGCTGTGGTAAGAAAGCGTTCACAAGCCGGGTGCCAGGCCCTGGAGGAAATCTAAACATTTTGGACTTGCCATATTCGATTTCTTACCTTATGGTGCGGTTTCGTAGAGCCTGATTATGGACGAATCTATCGATTCTGTCGTCCGTAAACTTTAGTCGACCCTGTCCTGACCTACTAGTAAGAAGTCCTGTTTCATTGAAGCGCTGAAGAATCCTTCCTATTGTAGAGTAATTTACACTCTACATCTGGACTTCGCGATTTCTTGCTAGCTGTATCCTTCCTCTAATAATGTGATGAACCTTCTTACACTGCCATACTCGGTCACATGCCTGACTGGAACCATTGAAAAAGTTTTAAAAAAATCCCGCTTGTGTCACTGACTTTTTATCTTAACTAAAAACCTTAATTAATTGAAATATATTTGGTCAAGCGGACCACTCAAACTAGTGAATTTAATAACAAAAAATGAAGTATACCTTCACAAAAGCTCTCCGTGGCCATTTCATTTGTCGCCGAGAATTAATTACACAACATTTGAAAAATGGCAAAAAGGAGGGAAAATTCAAAAGGTGGGGTTGAGATGAAAGGTTAGTGTCCGAGTGGATCGCGGTCACGATAGCTCAAGTGGTAGAGCAACGTCGTATCTAGCCGAAGATCGTGGGTTCGAATCCCGCTCGCTACACTGATTTTTTTATCTCAAATGAAAACCTTAATTAATTGAAAGATATTAATTGCCAAGCGGATCACTAAAACTAGTGAATTTAATAAGTTAAAATGAAGTATACTTCACTAAAGCTCTCCGTGGCCATTTCATTTGTCGCCGAGAATTAATTACACGACATTTGAAAAATGGCAAAAAGGAGGGAAAATTCAAAAGGTGGGGTTGAGATGGAAAGTTGGTGCCCGAGTGGATCGAAGTCACGAAAGCTCAAGTGGTAGAGCAGCGGCGTATCTAGTTCTAGAAGATCGAGGGTTCGAATCCCGCTCGTGACACTGACTTTTTTATCTCAACTAAAAACCTTAATTAATTGAAATATATTAATTGGTCAAGCTGACCACTAAAACTAGTGAATTTAAAAATAAGAATAACTTCAAATGAAATCAACGAAGTAAAAACAATCTTTAGTTGTAGTAGAATGGAAAGGCAAATGCTACTTTTTGCATATGATTAATCAGTACAAAAGTAAATAAGGGAAGTAAAGAAAGAATTAATTGCTATTTATTATTTATTTATAACGTAAATAAAGGAAGTAAAAAAACCATTATTTCTGTTTATTTTGAATAGATAGCTTCTAATTACCTGTATATGTAGATGTGGAAAGGTAATAGATTTAATTTTAAACTAAATGTAGTGGTGCGTTTAATTTTTACCTCTGTGTATAATTAAACTTTTAAAACGTATTTCAACAAATAATTGAATATTTTAACGACAAAATTGAATTTTCTATACCTTCTCAATAGCCTTCTGGGAGAAATAATTAATTTTCTTAATTCCAGACTTTTATTATTTCAGATAATAATTAAAATAAGAGTAAATAAATCTGGTAAGCTTTAATTTGGATTATTTACAATCGTTTCGAGCTTTAACTTTTGTGAATAATGTTTGTCGAAAATCTGAACGTGGGAACCACATTTACACTAGGCGTTCTCCCTAGAAAATTAAATATGATCGGATTACAGTGAAAAAAGCACTAGACGAAAATTATCTCGATATCAAACATAAAATTTTGCAATCGTTTTTCGTAATTTATTATAAAATTATCTGTTAACAGAATTAATTAAATTGGACAGAGAAAATCAGATTTTTAATTTAAAATATTTAGGTTGAAATAAGTATATAGAGTATTAAATAATCGTCCTAATTTAATAAGGAAGTTTATTTCATTTTACAATAACTTTTGCCTATTTCTTTCTGGGTTAATTAACTTTAATTAAACTTATGACCTCATTCTTGGATTTGCGAACTGGAAAAAGACATAAAACACCTGAGTTGTAAGTTATATTTAAAGTATATTTTGCAACAGTTAAATAAAAAGAAATGTTTCGTAAAACGTTCTAATGGTGTAATTTTACGGTATCTCAAGAAATGCTTTTCAGCGTGATAAAACCGTCATAAAGCGGAAAGTTTGGTCATCGGTCTTGGTCATTAAAAAGGTAATAATTACGGAACTAAATCCTTTCTCCTATTGATGTACGAAAACTGAATATTTGTATAAAGTTCCGACTTTCTAGCTTTTAACTCAATTTTAGATCAACCGGTTTCTTAATGGCCAAGATTCTCTTAATACAACGTCAAGAAATTCGAGGCTGCTTTCAAAAATCCTTTTTGAAACAACAAGTAATCATTTTTCGCTCATTTAATTAACATGAAGTTTTGATTAATGCCGACTTTTGTCGAGGAAAAAGCATCAAGTCAATATTTCTCGCTTGACATTCTGCATCTGGGAAGGATGATAAATCACAAAAAAAGCATTGATGTGAGAGAATTTTTTTTATAAACGAATTGCGCTGTTTTAATCATTTCCTTCCAATAAGTTATCTAAAATTTATATCTCTAAATCTAACATGAAAGTTATATAAAGCCATTGACGCGACAAGCGTTAAGCAATGAAGAAATAAATTATTTTCTGGTGTCGAAATGGATTTGTAATTTTTTTATCGAAACACGAAATATTGTAGATAATGTATATACATACTATAATCAATAAATTCAAAAGGAGAATAGATAACATCGAGAGGACCAATACGATCTTTCATTTTACCAACGAGGCGCAACATTTGTGAATATATATTTTTTTACAATTCACTAATTTCGTGGTCCGCTTGACCAATTAATATATTACAATTAATTAAGGTTTTTAGTTGAGATAGAAAAGTAAATGGCACGAGCGGGATTCGAACCAACGATCTTCGGCTAGATACGCTGCTGCTCTACCACTTGAGCTATCGTGACCTCGATCCACTCGGACACTTTTTTTTACAATCTTTAATTTTGTTTTAACTCTAGTAGCGAAAGACCTATCATTAAATAACAAATGGACGGCCTCAAATAACATTAACAATTGGTATACATAAAAGTGCCGAAAACCACTTTGGGCTGTAAATATGTTTTTAAACAATACAAGGAACGTTTCCAACAATATGGCGTACTACTTATGCTCGCAGCAATAGGTTATAGGTTTAAAAGAACTAATTTTTCCTGAACGCGAGATAGTTGTCTATCTACAATGAGTACATATATTTTTATTAATATAAAGCCAAAATAACTTGCAAATGATGATAAGAAGCAACACAGCATCAGACGGACCATACATAACTTTAGAACGTGGAATGGTCAAACAGGACAGACGCTGTGTGAATATATGAACCAATTTATAATAGTCGAGAGTTGTCGAAAAAATTGGCTTTGGATCATGAATTTGGCCTTAATAATTGTGTAACTCCGAATTGATGATGTCGGTCTTTGAACTATATGAATTACTTGGTCAAAAATGAGCATTTTGTGATTATTTCGTTTTGACCATTTACTTCGTCATTTACAGTAACTAACATGTCACTCATTTCGTGTAGAAATGTGTGGTGATTAGTGACCGTTAATCGATAATTATTCAGAATCGTGAGATGCGGTCTGGTGTGATGTAGGTTTCAGAAAAACATTTTCTTTATCGTGCCAACGTTTCGATCTTTATTGATATCATCTTTAGGGCTCAAAGTGTTTGTNTGAAGATGATCTCAATAAAGATCGAAACGTTGGCACGATAAAGAAAATGTTTTTCTAAAACTTACGTCACACCAAACCGCATCTCACGACCTCCAAATTCTAATAAATACAAATAACAGAAACACACACGCATGCTTGCACAACATCATAAATTTGCTTGTTTGGGTTAATGCGTTCTTGTTAATTTTTTTAAAATTGTCAAAATAATGTTTTAATATGTAGATACTGTATACATCTATATTTTTGAAACATATGTAATAATTAAAATAATATGCATAATAAAACTAAAACGAAGGTCGTTAGGATCGTGAGCATTGATACTGTTACAATAATTTGCCAGGTTAATTAATTTTATTTTTCTCGCTCTCTCTCTCACTCTCTCTCTCTCTAATTCTCTCTCTCTCTCTGTAATTCTCTCTCTCTCACTCTCTCTTTCTCTCTAATTCTCTCTCTCACTCTCTCTCTCTCTAATTCTTTCTCTCTCTCTCATTCTCTCTCTCTCTCTCTAATTCTCTCTCTCTCTCACTCTCTCTCTCTAATTCTCTCTCTCACTCTCTCTCTAATTTTCTCTCTGTCTAATGCTCTCTCTCTCTCTCTCTCTCTCTCTCTCTCTCTCTCATTAATTTTCTCTTTCTACGTAAACGTAAAATCTGAACAGTTCAAGATATCTGAAGACCTTACACTGACCAACTTTTCATTAAACTTAGAAAAATAAATATGTTTGGTCTAACATTAACATTATTTATTTGGTTTAGCATTAGTAAAGTGCTATAGTCAAAGTGATGAAAATGAATCGCTGAAGTTTCTTTCATGTCTTCGATAGAAAAAATAACTATTTAATCTGAAGATGGTAGTGTGACAATATAGGTCAAGTTTATTCTATTAAATTTATATAGAGATGAATTTCTCTTTTGAAAGCGCTATCCACTTATGTCACATCTCGATATCCGACTTTGGTGTTGAAATTTAGGAGAAAAGGAACTATTATATGTAATGGGCTTAATGTAATGAAACAACACGCTTTCGCGAGGGTCATCATGGTAGCATGAGTTGATTATCGACGTGATGGTTCACAGCTTGGGCGATATCGTATCAAACGTGAATTCCAATGCCATACGCTCGATGATGCTCTTTTAAATCTTCAGTATTATCAAGGATCGATCGGTCACGTCAAATGTTCCCTGAGGTCCTTAGGGCGAATCCCATCCCTGTTATATGCGTGTCCGAAACCCGGAACAGATTTGCACAAATATTTTGCATTCAAGTCTGCCGCTTCTTTTCGGGAAAAAGGGCAAAGGCCAGGTCGGTCCGCGGATGCAGTACCCGTCGTGATGTAGTCAAAACAACCCAACTAGTAAACAAAAACATGTTTATCTTTTTTCAATCAAGTTTGACCATCAACAAATCCAAACAATTTGTCTTCTTCAACGTAAAAGATAAACAATCTTTGTATTTACATTACGTTTACAGCTTATATCACATTGAAGTCTTCAATAAATTCCAGATAGAAATTATATATATATATATAAAGTAGGAGCGTGTCTTCTAAATTTTTCTGTTATTTTGCGCGTATTTTGTTTTAAACAGCCTCCATTCGAAGGTCTCCAACTGGTTACTGACGCTCTGTTTTTAAATGTATACTACGTCGATATTCTAAAATGCTAGCAACTCGTTTGTATCTCAGATTGTCAAATACATACATTATACATATAAACGGTGTCGTTTTTAGGTGGCCCGGCTGTATTTCTCTAGAACCAATGAAGCTAGCAACAAAACAAAAAATACATGTTTAATATTTTTTACTCTAGTTTCAAAATTTACCTTCTTTTTGAAGAAAAATATTACAGGGTAAAAAATGACCAAGTTATGGTAAAAAGGAACCAGCAGCCCAATTTCGACGAGGAGCGTAATAATTTTCTGAATATTCGCGAAAATCCGAATTCCTCTCTCCGAAATCTTGGAAGGGTTTTAGGTTTTTCAAAAAAATAAAATTATAGACGTACTCCGGATCTTATAATTTTTAAGCAGTATCGCTCTCATCTTGACCAGGGACTTCGGGACTCTGTTTATGACCCCGTTGTCTAACATTCCTTGCACAAATGTCGATTTGGGAGGCTGAAGAAAACGTTCTTCCATAAATCCAGTTAGATAAACTGATGAATCCAAGTTTATCTCTAATTATTCAGAAATCGTGAGATGCGGTCTGGTGTGATGTCGGTTTCAGAAAAACATTTTCTTTATCGAGCCAACGTTTCGATATTTATTTAGATCATCTTCAGGGCTCAAAGTGTTTGTCTTCTGTGTAATTGTGCCATTCTTGCGTGTCGTGGGCACTCTCAACACGATGATCTCAATAAATATCGATACGTTGGCACGATAAAGAAAATATTTTTCTGAAACCGACTCACACCAGACCGCATCTCACGATTTCTGAATAATTATCGATTAACGGTCACTAATCACCACACATTTTTACCTCTAATAACATACTAAACCATTGGAATTTTCAAACATCGGCAGAGGAAAATCCGAGAATTTCGTACTCTTGTCACCATCACATTGATGCTGTATCAAATTTTCGTGTGGACTTCTCAGAAATAAATTAATTGGGACTTATTTCTTTGAAAATAATTTAAATGGTGCTCAGTTTCTAATGTTTTTGAGCGAGTTTTTAACAACACTACTGAGATGATGTTGAATCGTCACTTCCGGGATAGGTGGATAGGACCTCATGACCCCTCATGACGATCTGTTGGCCTCATCGGTCACCCGATTTACCTCCACTTGACCACTTTCTGCGGGGCCATTTAAAAAACAGTGTCTATCTCAGTTGAAGGATAGAAAATCCTTGTCAATCCATCTCCCTTGACTCTGTAGCTCTAGTGCCGGTGAAGAGTGGTTGAAGAAGCAAATTATAGGAATTATCAGCGAAACAAACGAAATGCGTTTTTCAAACTTTTTGCCATAATTTTGTAAAGTAATTTGCACGAGGTTAATAAGTTTATCCAAACAAAAAATGAATATTTTTATCGGTATGAAAATGTTTCTGGCCTACTGCACTGAAAGTGTCTATTGCGGTTTGTAGATTTTTAATTCATTAAATCTTATTTAATTCGTCCTTACATATTATTTTCTGATCCTAGATAAACCAGAACATTGTAAAATTAATGGTTGCCTGATGAAAAAGTGTGTTAATTTCAAAAATTATTTTTAAACTCTAGGGAAACAAATGATTCGACTGATGGACAAAATTACCTTGAAATATATTCTTAACAAAAACGGCCGAAAACTGTATTTACAAAACACTACATTTTTTTAGTTCATTTGTTTTCACATCAGCAGCCGCTCTGGAGTATTAAAAATATTGTAAATTGGTTAACATGTGTTTTTAACTGATCTTAAAGCCAATTAGCATGAAACGAGGAAGATTCTAACTGATCATTTCTATATAAAAGCAAAGATTGATAGAAAGTTATATAGAAAGAGATAAATAGATTGATTCATAGTTAGAGAGAAAGAGAATGATAGAGAGATAGATAAAGAGAGGGAGGTGAGACAGAATAAAAGATTTGGAGGGGAAGTAATGATGAGAATGAGATGATGATGAACGCTTTTTTTTAAAAGCACACAGGATTTGGTCTCAAACGACCATTTTTATACCTAATATGAAATACAATGTATATCTTGACATACTCTACTTCTACATCATTAAATGTTAATTAGATCAAATAACTTTGTTTTTGTGGTCTATACGTTACATCCATTTTTATTTAAAATTGAACAATATAACTACCTTCTACAAATTGCCTGATGAAAGAAATATTACAGTTAACATGTTATTTGAACAACTGAAGACTAAATTACTTTATAAGTGAACAAAAATACTGAGCAAAGAGAAAGGTAAAAGAGAGAGTGAAAGAATAAGAGGTAGAGTGAGAAAAAGAAAGAAAGAGACGGACGAGTGAGAGGGTAACAGACACAATTCATAAAATTACATTACAATTAAATTACATTACACAAATTACATAGATACCATTTCACTACATCCATACGTATAAACAAAAAACCAACAAAGGCGAAAACCATGTTTACAAAACATTATGTAAATTAAATTTATTAGAGTTCGTGGTCAGATTGAGCGAATAACGTTTTTCAATTAATTAATCTTTATGTAAGGTATTGGTTGAGAAAAAATAGTCAGTGCCACGAGCGGGATTCGAACCCACGACCTTGGGCTAAAACGCCACTGCTCTACCACTTGAGCTATCGCGACTTCGATCCACTCGGACACCAACTTCCCATCTCAACCCCACCTTTGAATTTTCCCACCTTTTTACCATTTTTCAAATGTCGTGTAATCTATTTGATTCTCGGCGACAAATGGAATGGCCACGAAGAGCTTTAGTGAAGATATATTCATTTTAATTATTAAATCCATTAGAGTTCGTGGCCCGATTGACTAATTAACTTTTTGCAATTAATTAATCTTGGTTGAGGTAAAAATAAATAATAATGGTTGAAATAAAGAAAATTGACAAAAGGAGGGAAAATTCGAAAGGTGGATTGAGAGAGAAGTTAGAGTCCAAGTGGATCGAAGTCACCATAGCTCAAGTGGTAGAGTAACGGCGTTTCTAGATGAAGGTGTTGGGTTCGAATCCCGCTCGTGGCACTGACTTTTTTACCTCAACCAATACCTTACGTAAAGATTAATTAATTGCAAAAATTATGTAAATTACTTAAAATATTTTTATACGATCCTAGGCCATGAACAATATACATTTTTGAATTAGTATTGCTAAATAAAGTTTCCTAAACATGCTTAGCCTCCCCTAGTTAGATTTAAAGATTTTTCTATTTATTTAATATTTTCATTTCTTGAAAGGTGAGATTGAAATCATATTAAAATTAAATATTGTGGTTTCGTTTAATAAAGAAAAATTATGCATTTTTATTTACTGATTTTTCAAATTTGAGTGTGCCAGATCCTTTTAACACTTTGACATTTTAGGAATTAAAGGTGCCAAGGTTCCGCCATATCACATACACAGCATTAATATAACATTTGCAACCCTCTGACTTTATCTGATCACCGTTGCACGAGGGTAAGCCCGAGGGCGCTCTTCTTTCCAGCAAATCTTCTCTTGCTCTAAGACTTGTTTTCGTTTTAAACGGTGCCGATTTTTAAATTTGCAGTCAACGCAAATCGAACGTCGATTGGATCCGCGGGAGACGGAATTGTTTCAAAATTGAAGAAACCTTTCACCTTTTGCCGAAATACGCCCATTATACAATAAGATGCAAGAGTGTAAACTGCGGCCGTTTCGACACTTTTTTTTCCCCGATTCACGGTTCCAAAAGGTGGGACACACGGCTTTTTACACCGGGCGAGAGGTGTTATTTATACGGCAAGCGGGGAGAGGTAACATCTGCATTTTCCTCATTTTAATGAAGGTTTTGCCTGCTCAAAGAAATAGACACGTCGATGAAAAATTATTACCTACCAACATGCTAATGAGCATACTGTACATGGAGTTGCTGAAATGAAATTTTAATTTTTTTTATTATCTTCCATTACGTACAGGTGATAACGCAGAATTACTCAATCAGAGCCTGAATTGGAAATAATGATAATGCTATAAGACAATGAATCAACATAAAATTTTTTATATTTTTAAGGTCAACTTTTATGCACCATAATCTTCTTCCAGGTTGTAAAATTATGATGCATTTATATACCTTTTCTTGTTAAACATTTATTTTTTGTTATATTTCTTTTAAGAATGGCAATTATTTTTGTAAATTTTATTTTAAACTTTTACAGTTAGTTTTTGTGTTCCATAATGTACAACAATCATTCAAACCAATTATTCACTTTTAATTTGATAGGTAGTTAATTAGTTAAAATAAATTAGTTAATTGATAAAAAGCTAAAAATTGTTACTTTTATGAAACTGATGGACCTTAAAAATATATTTACAGCCACAAATAGATAGCCATCTGCCATATTAACATTTTTTTATATTCGAATATGAAAAATATATTTCGTTCGTAATTTTTTATTGATCGAAAGTATAGTAATTCTTTAACGNGTGTTTGTCTTCTGTGTAATTGTGCCATTCTTGCGTGTCGTGTTGAGAATGCCAGATTGAATATAAAAAATATATTTTGCATTCTATAAATTCACTTTTCCACATCCTAAATAGAGTTCTTTGGAATTTTTTTAATATAATCTTTTACTTTGTCAATTAGTCCTTTATGTAATGGCGTTCCCTGATGGTCTATTTATTTTAGGTTTCGTTGCATACGATTTTACTTGATTCAATTTCATAAAAATACGATAACAAATGACGCAAGTGCAAGGAGAATTTTTTTTAAACCTTAAAATCTTCAAATGTGTTTCTCCTGCAAGTCTGTTCACATTTTCAGTATTGTAGCTCGAATATTCCTGAATGTCTGACTGTTTAGACTTTACCATCCAAGAAATTGTTAATATTTAGTACTATTTGTGTTTAATCTACAATACAAAGCATGCCTTTGTTGCATGGAAAAAATATGAAAACTGTACCGTCTGTTAATTTGCAACAAAAAAGCTTAACATTTTTCCTTATGAGATTAAAATATATGTTAAGGTATGTACCGTTTGTTTTCCCAATTACTTATTCTGCTATTTTTTTATAATAAACACAATTCAATTTTTTTATTTAGAAATCGAGAGATGCGGTCTGGTGTGATGTAGGTTCCAGAAAAACATTTTCTTTATCGTGCCAACGTTTCGATCTTTATTGAGATCATCTTCAGGGCTAAAAGTGTTTGTCTTCTGTGTAATTGTGCCATTCTTGCGTGTCGTGTCGAGAGTGCAATTACACAGAAGACAAACACTTTGAGCCCTTAAGATGATCTCAATAAAGATCGAAACGTTGGCACGATAAAGAAAATGTTTTTCTGAAACCTACATCACACCAGACCGCAGCTCACAATTTCTAAATAAATATCGATTAACGGTCACTAATCACCACACATAATTCAATTTTTTTTAAATTAGGATTTTTAAAAAAATGTTTAGTTTTTTCAAACCAATAAACCACTCATTTCAATACTACGTAATAAATAATATGTAATAATTAGCGCTACATTACTTAATTGTACAATCTTATTGAATTTTTCAATATTTTATTACGATCTCCAATATCTGATATAACATGTAATTTGGAAATACACATATATATTTACAACTATTATTATATTGAGAGAAGTAAACAACAAATATTATTCTCCCACTTCATTTCATTAAATACCGTCACTACTTATACCTCAGAAAAAAGGTCGCGGGGCCATTTCCTCTTAAGAACCTTACGGAATTGTAGGGTTAGGGTTTTATTGGACAAGGCTTGCACGAGCCTATCGGTGTGGTGGAACAGGTTATTGTGGAACTGGTTAATTTTTGGGATATTAATTTGTTGATAAATTGGATTTTAAGGTCGTTGTTAGTAGTAGGGATTCACTCCTTGTGAATATAATTAGAGTGTGTATGATGACCATCGTGAAGTAGAGTGCTATACAGATGGTTCACTTATCAAAGGTAATGGGAGTGGTTCAGGAATCTAAATGCCTAAATTAGGTATCACCATCTCCTCCCCTCTTGGCAATAACACCTCCGTCTTTCAGACGGAAAACTGGTCCAATAATGTGTGTTTTAGAACACTTATTGAAAATAAAATCAAGGGAAAAGATATTATATTTTTTTCTGACAGTCAGGCTAGTCTTAGGTCATTACAAAAAGATTTGTCAACATCTAGACAAGTGGAGGAAACTGTCGATCTTATCATTAGAATCTCTTCCAAGTTTGAGAACAAGGTAATCCTTATTTGGATACCAGCACATAAAGGACACCATGGCGATGAAGAGGCCTGACCAAAGAATATAGACAATACTTGTCGGGCCACAACCGGTATTACCTCCCTCTATGAGCACAGCGAAAGTGAGTATTAAAAACTGGGGTATGAAACAATTCCTTAAGGAATGGAATCTATCCCCCGGACACAGGCAATCGAAAGAGTCTGTTAAGGAGATCAAACCAGCAGAATCGAAATGGCTATTCTCTAACTCAAGGAAGGGAATTAGGAGGTTGATAGTTATTCTGACGGGCCACTGCCCACTGAGAAGTCACCTCTCCGTAATGGGTATTCTACCAGCCTTTTGCCGTTTTTGCGAAATAAAAGAAGAAACGGTAAGGCACTACCTCGCAGAGTGTGATAGGTATGCTAGGTCTAGATTTGAAATCTTTGAAGGAGAGGACATCATCAAATCACTCCTCGAGATAAAATGATCCAAAATCTTGGGGTTTGTGAACAAGTCCAAGAGGTTCATGCAGGACACGTGAGCCGACCAAGTCCCGGAACTTTTAGGGGGTCTTGGTCGCCCACCCTGCATAATATATATATACACCTGCGTCTGTAGTTTGGGCTGAACATTGGGGGAGCCATATGGTGACCACCGGCAGTTACTAATGTCTCCACTAGGTGTCATCACTACGTCAGGTATAGTTCAAAACCCGTATTCACGTTCATTCTTAAGATGGCCCCAGACTTCCAGTATTCGCCGAATGCCGATTGTAGCCGAATGCATGCCAAGTCCGGAGAGCTCATCTTGGTATTCGCCAANTATATAGACCTGCGTCTGTAGTTTGGGCTGAACATTGGGGGAGCCATGTGGTGACCACCGGCAGTTACTAATGTCTCAACTAGGTGTCATCATTACGTCACGAATGGCCTCGCTCTTCACTCTGCAGCCAATCAAATGGAGCAATCCCGTACATACGTATGGCAATAAGCGCTCTTCTTCCGGGGTTACCGGAGGGAGGAAAGAAAATTTTTTTTTTGATGAAAGCTTGGATTGCCGTTCTAAAAGTTTGTAGAGTGGTCGTTAGGGTCTTTTTATGTTTTGTCGTTTCAGCCGTGTATGCTGACTTCATGTTAAGCACGAGTCTAGGTCGTACTCAAGGTAATGAACACAGTCCGATATGGGGATAGGAATATTCTTGTGGATAGTTAAAAGATATCTTTATTACTAACCGTAATTTTTTATTATTTGTTTTTGTGTTACGTCAGAATGATAATGGTTTATGTTATTTATTATAGTGTTCAGTAACTCGTATGGTAATTTTATTTTATTACAATGTTTTTAAACTTGTAATTATTTTTATTGATTGCATTAATTTTCAAGGGATTCTCAACCCTTTGATGTATGTTCTTGAAAACAAATAAAATTTCATGTTACAAATCGTACACAATATCTACCCATTTATCAGTCGATGCACTCATCTTTTTAGGAAGGTTGTTGACACACAAAATCAACATCATGTACGATATAGTAAATAACGAAAGAATGCCTTTGAAAGAAATAAAAATATTTAGGAATAATTGAAACTTCATAAAGAAATATTATTAAATAATAACTTACAAACTTAGTCAATACTTCATTTTCTTTTCCTGTTTTTATAGGCTTACAAAATTATAAATAAAACCATCCATAAAAAACGGGAGGACAAGAAATATAAACGAAAGAAGAAAATTTAATAATATTAAAAAATAATAATAAATCCATTAAATTTCGTGGTCCAATTGACCAAATAACCTCTTTCAAGAATTAATCTTTATGTAACGTATTGGTTGAGATAAAAATAAATAATAATAAATGTAATTAATATTTAATTGTTTTTTTGTCGTTCTAGTCCATTTTTTATTTTTTATTTTTATTGTAAATCATTATAATTCCCAACATTTTGGCTCTCTTGCAACCATCTTCACTTCATCTTCAGGTACATGGAAATATCTTCAAATCATCTTATCTTTTTCTTGTTCATTTTTATACATGTGTTTTCATGATTCCTATAGACATCACACACTCAAAAACATTAAAAGTAAAATATTTCTTCTCTGGCCATCTCATCAAACAATAATCAACAAAATTGGACATTTAATTGTAAAAAAGGTTCCCGTTTAATTGTTATCGATCAATGACAGAAATTATTTTTGAAAGATCTTTAAACTTTTTTTAAATTTTCCAATAGACCAGATCAAGGATTGATGGTTAGAACAACAGCCATATTTTATTTGCTTTTATTTTCTATTGATTAATTTTTGTCTTGGGTTCGCTATTCAGTTGCAATATATAAAATAAATTACCTGCGCTAGGCTATGCTAAATTTTATTTAAATTAAATCATGAGTTATTTCTTTCAAATATTTCAGGGCACTTGATTTGATATATCATACAAATTATGTTTAATTCCAGTTCATTAATAGAATTACCATAAATTCTAAAAAAAAATCTAAAATTTGGATGATCTACGGTCAAAAACGCCATTCGTCAATAAAATGTTTGGATTGATATAAGCTTAAATCCGCACATGTATGTACACACATGTGCAGAGTTGAGTTTATTATTTCTCGCAGTCCATCGGCAATTTAAACTCTTGTAATTTACAAAAAATTACTGCAGGCCTCGAGAATCACCCACCTTTGATGTTGGCAATCCAGGGTGAGACCTCGGTCTTATCCTTCCAACCACCGAGGGCCACTCCGGGTGCTCTCCAGCTAGGTCACGTCAGGTTCAGCACCCAACGCATATAGTTCAAAACCCGTACTCACGTTCATTCTTAAGATGGCCCCAGATTTCCAGTATTCGCCGAATGCCGATTGTAGCCGAATGCATGCCAAGTCCGGAGAGCTCGTCTTGGTATTCGCCAAATCGCGTGCTATGTGTACACATATGCGGAGTTTGTATAATCTCCTAGTTGTTGAGGACACAGCGAATACTTATTTTCCAAAAGCCTTGTGAGTGCTCAACTTACTTCCAATCGGGATGGACAACAGTGAAACTGTCATTGCTGCAGCTGCGGTTACTTTTTTGTACAGTGGCAACAAAGTAATTAAAAAATATATAATTATTCAGAAATCGTGAAATGCGGTCTGGTGTGATGTAGGTTTCAGAAAAACATTTTCTTTATTGTGCCAACGTTTCGATCTTTATTGAGATCATCTTCAGGGCCTGGGGTTTACAAACATTATTTACGTTTAACAAATACATTTAGGATGTGGAAAACTGAATTTATACTGAATGAAAAATAAATAGCGTTAAACAGAAGTAGATTCTGATAACAGTTACTCAATTGGTGGTGGATACTCGTTATTCCTCCTTTACTCTTTCTACCTGTTATATAACCAACCTAATTGTCAAAATACAAACCAAAAACAAACAAATGTTAATCCTCATTTTTAATAACTTAAGAATAATAAGCATGAAGATTACTGATTTTGTAAACAAACAACTTTTCTAGTCTTTTCTCCATTTTAATCCATAGACCTTTAACCATAGACCTAAACCATCTTGGACCTGAAGTTCTCAGTATTATTGTGACAAAGAGTCATCGAAGTCATCTCCAAGTGGATAATGCAGTTGGCGTTTCTCAAAGCGCGGTCTCCCGAGATTTATCCCTATTCCGAAAGACTGGAAGTGCCAATAGAAGGCCTGGTAGTTGATCTCAGCGCATTATGACGCTACGAGAGGACAGAAATGTTGCCACTGCTGCAAAACTGAACCATTTCCATACTGCTCTCCAAACTCTCAATTATGTAGGTACAAGATGTTTTCGCAAGGTCTTCATCAATACGAAAGATTCGTAATGGTTTGTGGGAAGTTGGCCTCACATCGTATGCCCCTTTGAGATGACTTGCAGCAACTGCCCGCCATCATCAACTGAGGAGAATATGGTGCATCGAGGGCCTAGAAGAGAACACCAATTGGAATGCTGTTAAGTTTTCTGATATGTCGGCGTTTCTGTCTGTATAGTGATAGCAGGCGCAGAAGTTTACCGAGAACAGGCAATGCATACAATTCAATGTTCGTGCTCCCTTCAGTGCAGTTTGGAGTAGGCGGTGTAGTACTCTGGGCTGGGATTTACACTGGAAGACGATCTGGACTCCTTATTGTTGAAGGCAACCTCACCGCTGTCCGTTATGTGCAGTGCGTTATGTTATGGAATACGTCCCTCAAACCTCTGGCAGGGATCTCATTGGCAGGGATTTTCGATTTCTGGATGACAACACCAGACCTCATAGAGGAAGAAAATCAATGTTTAGAATTGTGAATTCCCCCATCTGCCTCTTCCCCCAGTGTCTCCAGACCTCTATCCCATTGGCATACATTGCAGAAAAGGCTTTATGATTACCATCCGCAGCCAGTTGACCTGCAACAACTGAGTGCAACGTTGCAACATGTACGGAGTGAAATTTCTGATGAAATTAGTGACAACCTTATTAACCGTATGGGAACAGAGGTTTTAGTTAACAAAGAACACTATATGCCAAACCTTACATAGGCTGAGTTATTCATCAAGTTTTAGAAAACCATTTCCCATCTACCCCTTTCCTCATTTTTCCTGACCTCAATCCCACTGATCACATGTAGGATTTGTTGCAGAGAACGCTTTTCGTTCACCATCCGCAGCCAGTTGACCTGCACCTGCGTGCAGCTTTACAACATCTATGAAGTGAAATCGCTTATGATATTAGTGACAACCTTATGAGCAGTATGCCTAACAGGTGCACGGAGGTGTTAGACAACAAAGGATATTATTAATTGTTATGGTTATTAATGGTATTAATTGTTTAAAAAAATTATTGTATCCAAGAAACAATTAAGGAATTAAAACCTTTTGTTTTGTTATTTTTCCAAACCCCTTATTAAATTTTCCTTCAGTAAAAACATAACAATAATAAATTTTAATGCAATATATAGTAAAAATATAAAAAAATTCTAAGGTAAGTAAATACTACAAAATTGGCAATAACCTTAATTTTTGACGGTGGGTTGTACGGATCTTTCTGTTCTAAAATATAAGATTCAGGCTCCCCTAAGAAAGTATATTTAAAAAACGGAAATTATAATAGAACGATCCAATTTTTTGGTTTATTCTAAATATGAATGAATGCTTTTATTGTTAATTATATACACTATAAAAGAAATATATAATAAATATTTTAAAAAAATTTTAAAAAAATGCCAATCTTGATTAAGAACATGAAAAATAATGGCTGGTAGCCGTCTGTCAATTAAATATCACAAATATTAGAAACGAGGATGTTCCTATAATCTAGAATCGTTCATATGCTAAAAATAGAAGTGGACATACACCTCATACGAGAAGGCGGATGTTAAACACGCCCCCTTGCGAAATAAATCACATCCGTCTTGGCCAGTTTGTCAGATTATGTTTTCAATTAACAAGTGACGCGTATTAGATATATAAAAAAAAGAGTTGACCTTTGCCCCGCAGATGGATGTGTTTTGATGAGTCCCTGAGGCCACACGTTTGACCGAAATGTGTACAAATTCGTTGGAAGTTTCATGAAAACCCCAAAGGTTTTTTTACTAAGACAAAACTGTCTGTAGTTACGTGACAATATCGTCTGTCAAAACCGGCTTTCGTCCGTCGAACCCTTCACTGACATACTGGTTTCTAAAAAAAGAAAAAAATCATTGCTTTTAAATGGACGGTTTACAAAAGACAGCGTTGCCCAGAGGTTATTCTCACTTTTTAGGGATTTTCACGCCTAAAGTTTTCAAATGTTCGATAATTCGAAAAAGTACTAAAGGTGCCGATGGTGCAATTGAAATAAGTATTTTAAATAATTAAATGTGTATACATATGCTAAATTACAAAATTAAAGAACAATTGGAAAGGAACTAAACAATTCGGGCATACAACTATAATTAACAAAATCAGACACCCATTATTAGAAATGGGGACTGATTATATGATCCCGGAAACAATCATCACGACTTCCTATAAAGTCTCAACGGACTATAAAGGAGAGGAAGAACAGGAGAGCATCAGAGACGATGATATGGTGCACAGATGGCTCCAAAACAAACGAAGGAACCGGATCAGGCGTTTTCTGTACAAACCCAAAACATGAGCAATCAAACTCATTAGGGAAGTACACTTCGGTCTTTCAAGCAGAAATACGTGCCATCAATACTTGTGCCCTGGAAAATCTTAAAAGAGGTTTCACTGACAAAAAAATCCTCATAAGATCAGTTAGCCAAGCAGCCATTAAAGGATTAGCATGTAAAAGAATTACATCAAAACTAGTCAGTGAATACATCCAAAATCTCCAAAACCTGGGAAAACACAACCTGGTGATATCTTGGGTGCCAGGGCACAGGGGAATTTTGGGTAACGAGGAAGCAGACAAACTGTCCAGAGGAGGATCTGCAAGACCATACATAGGCCCCAACATATCCTTGGGATAACAAAAACAAACATAGAATCTTCTATCGCAGAATGTATCCAAGCAAAACAAAAAGAGAAGTGGATAAACTCTACCGGTGCTAGACATAGTAAACTTATGATGAAACAACCCTCACCAAGACTGGCAAAGCATGGCACCGGTCACTGGCATCTGAGAAAACACAAGGGCATATACAACGAAGATCTCATCTGCAGATTATGTAATAAGGACGAGGAAACAGCCACCCATATCATCTTCGAATGCGAAGCAACAGCTCAGTGAAGATTTAACCTAACGTACCGAAAAAACTTAGGGAATCAAATTACAGCAGCGACAGTCAATGACCTGATACTTCTAAGGAGAAGGATTGAGACTATTGCACTGAACTAAGGAACTAGGAAGGTACAATAAGCCAGAAGGCTGCAGTGCCTGGGGAGTGCAAACCCCGCTTCCTAGTATCCTTTTTCACCATACCATACCGTACCAAAGAACAATTTCGTCTCAACCTCTTTTCAACTCTTGTCTTCCTTACTGTCCCGTCCTAACAAAAGAACATTGAAAATCTTAAAAAAAAAGATTTCTTTGTTTAACCAATACAAATCTCTTTTTTTCTACGGTTGAAAAGTCGAAAAACAATATAAATAACCATACTGTTATTGGTTTTAATATATTGATTATTATCTTGGTTTCAAAATGGAAAATATTAATTAGCCAAAATGATGCCTCCCTAAAAGGTGGGGGTGAAACCGAAGGTGGCGAGAGGTTAGGTATTATATACAGTATTGCCACGCTGGTGGTTGTGCGTTCGAATCCCTGGAAAGCACATGCACGCCCTCGAAACCCAATTGTTTACTGAAACCATTAAAACACTTGTTAAAACGTTCCTGTATGTCAGGATTTATTTTACTTTACTCTCTCTCTAAATCAACAATTATAGGATATCGAATTTCTGCTGAAAAAAAAATTGTTTGTAAAGTTTGCGCGATTTCGGCCCTACCCACGGATTATGAAAAAGATTCCATAAAGCGCTTGCGCTTGCAGAATAATAAAATAGTATTCGAATACTAAGACGAATACCTGAGCTAGCGAGCCGGTATGGCATTTTTATTCAATTTTTTATTTATTTATTTATTTTTTGTGTCACATTGCAATTTTTATGGCCAGTTAATCAATATTTATTATGTTTTGTTTCCATTCTATATTGCGTTTGGCAACCGTTAAAGTGCAAAAATATTAGAAAATTAAAACGCTTTTTAGAGTAATTATTATAAATAATCGATTACATTTGTAAATATTAAAACGAAGATCATTAAATTCAAATAATAAAATAAAAACTATCAAAACATGGGAGTAATTGATGAAGATCTTATGAGTACTAATTGATACATAATAAAAATAGATAAGAAGATATATAGAGATAGGCAGATATATGTATGTAGATATAGTGAGAGTGAGAGAGAAAGTGGACGAGTGAAGGGGAGGAGAGAGAGTGAGTGAAAGAGAGAGGGTAAGAGATAGATTGAGGAAGCTAGGGAGAAAGAGTGAGAGTGAGAAAGATGGAGAAAGATATACACCCGGGAAGGGATTGATAGATAGACAGAGATTGATAGGAAGGAAGAGAGAGAGAGATAGAGAGAGAGGCAGAGAGAGAAGAGTGATGTACAGAGAAGCACACTTACACAATTTTTATATATATTTATAATGTATGTGACGTGAAATATTGTATGTAAAAAAACTGTGTATTGTATACGAGAAAATGTGTGTATGTGTTTATGTGCTTCATTTAAATAATTAACAATAATTACCTCTTTTACCAGTTATATAGTAACAATCGCAAAAAGTAAAAAAAGGGATTTTTTAATTTTTAACGTGTTTTCTACGTATTTAATATACCCTTCATTATTAGAATTTCGTTTTAAAATCACGAATAAAGCTGTTTTGAAATAAAATGTAATATTCAATTTCTTCTTTAAGTTTTTAATATTTTTCAGTCAAATTGGTCTTAGCAATAATTTTTTAAGATAAAATTGAACTCTTATATTAGCACTGTATTAGATATTCAATATAGTGACAATTCTTTTTAAAATAATTTATGTGGATGTGTTAGAAGGAGAAACGCAAAATTCAGTTAAACTTGGTAAAAGTGAAAACTATTTTTTGGTATAGTTCTATAGTAAATACTAATAATGGTTTCAGATAACTTTAAGGTACTTGGTGAACAATTTTTAATTATTTGAACTGTCAGTGATTAAAG